>NC_049201.1:63770729-63910729 GCF_013347855.1 Anguilla anguilla | reverse complement strand
ACCTCTGAACATGATGTTGGATAATTTATCTTTCTCCCAGGTCCATGTCCTGTACCTCCTCAGATATGGAAAGCAGACATACATGTACTTTATCACACAATATAAACCTAGTTCCTTCATGGGTGTTTTCATCTATGGCATAGGACACTATTTTTCTTTACATCTTCACAATTGCTGCTGCTTAAGAGTATACCTACAATCTCACAGGGTTCATCTCCACAGCATCATGTTCAGGCATCCTGCTCACCTCTTATTCAAATAAAATATGGATTAGATCACAAGACAAGACCTGTGATTTATATAATGACAGCAGCCCGCTTCACCCAGTGTCCAAGATCCACTGAAGCACGTGTCTTTTGTACAGTGCATCAGCACATCCTCAAAGGTGCCATTAGCTGTGTGACTGCAGCGAAATCCAGCAGCTGTCTGAGCGAATCCAGGAGGCCGATGGTAAATCTCTCAGTAAACAGAGCACAGTACCTGAGAAGCAGCTTGGCGGTGGCCCTTCTCAAAGGAGCGCAGGATCGACAGGTGGAAGACAAACCTTCTGCTCCGAATGATATCTAATTAATAGAGGACAAATATGTGAAGAGTGTGGTGGTGCGTCACATCATGTGATGGGGCCCTCATCAACTTTACCTGAACTGAAGACCCATGGAAACAAAACTTTGGTTTTCATAAGCACTGTAAGTGGATTCTTCATATGGAGAATTCCAGCTAGTTGGGATATTTATTCAATGTGAATTATTCAATGGTATAAAGCTGACGATTCATTTGAAGCAAGAGCACTTGAATCCAAGCAATTGACCTTTAGACCCAAAGCAGAATCCGGCACATGTCTCATAAAAGACATGCATGTAGCAAGACCCAACACATTCCACCTGTGAAGGAAATACACTGTAATGGAAAAAAAGTGTGTTTGCAGATGATGAATACTTTGTTCTAATGATGAAAACAACAAGCATTTTGAAAATATGCATTGTTTTTTGGCACACTTTCCAACAATAGGGGGTTATCGCGGCTATAGATCGGATCTAACCAAAATACAAAACACCAGTTGTATGCAGCTGTTGTAGAATAATTACTCACAATAGCGTACAGTACTCAATAGAGTACTGGATAAAATCACTGGCTCATGTTAGTACAATGGCTACACTCACACATTATAAAGCCATCTCAGAAGAGTTCTTACACTTCTCTGCCAGAGTACAGATAAATAAAATGTTGTTTCTGAATCTCAGGAATCTCCTGTTATCAGTCTTACAAGAAATAAGTTTTTAGCAATATGTTCTTTGTGTCAGTTCTATGGAACAAAATGTCTACCAAAAGATAATTCATGTAGAAAGGATAGCATGCTGTTTTTCATTCAATTACTGTATAAATAAGCAAGAAAAATTATATGTTTTCGGAGAGGCACAAACTCTTTGCCCCATGCACTCTAACTCATTAGTATAGTTCAAAGATAATCCCAATTGCAGGGCCACCCAGAGGATACTAAAGTTGCGTACTACATAAACCTGCTGCTGACCAGGTTTTACAAGAGACAAAGGGCTGTTCAGAAAAATAATCAAAGCTCACTACTACTTCATCTTTAGAGTTTTTCCCATGCATCTGCAACTGGCCAATACTTTTATACAGAAAATGTATTTTTATTTACACAAATACATTTTTACAAATTTTTTTGTAAAGTGTTATTGTCTATGTCTCCAAAATGTCTGTCCTTGGTTCAATTAACTGTTCCTCCATTAAATTGGTATTTTAAAACTACATTACTTGATGCTCAAACAATAAGTATTTAATTTAGATTTCACCCCATTATTAATTTAAATGGCTGGCTATGCGTTGCACTCATTTGTGTTACACTACCTCAAAATTTACTCATGTCATTTAATTTTTAATTTTTTTTTATTAAGGACCACATTTTCATTTAAGAGACTGAAATTGGGAAATTACAGATAGGTCTAACTTAATTTACCAATGCTCCACAGCTTTTAGGCCTATTCAATATTTTGTTGATTAACGAACAATGACTTGCATGTGTTTTGGATTGTAAATCATTGCCCTAATCAGCATGTCATCATTACAGCACTTGATAAAGCACTGTGAGAGTGTTAGACACAATTAAACAATTAAGGTTACTGACCATGCATTTGGTCCAAGCAGTATTACCGAAAACATACATCTAATGCCAATACAGAGGCAAATAATTTTGGTAATCACAACATTTAAATTAGTTATTGAGTTTGGACTGAAATCATGATTTTATGAATGCACTGTTCAGGACATAAGACCAGGGAATGTTTAATTTTGTAAAAGTTTATGTAGAAGACAGTTTAGCAAGCATATTTGTCTTTTTCAAAGTGGTTTTAATGCATTGTCTAGTTTAAATAGGCTCTGGGTTGTAATGATTATAACTGCAGATGTTTCAGGAATTTAAAAAATAGCCAAATACTTCCAGAAGTGGCACCACTGTCACTGCAAAACCTGTTGGGCGCTGCAATAATGGTTGCCTTCCACTTCCAGTCAGTTCCGGTCGACCCTTATTGGATAAAACGCTATCACATGATTTAAACTTCAGTACATTTGTTTTGCACATGTGTCTACGTACAAGTTACTGGTGCATTTGTTCCAAGCGGCCAAAACCAGACTTCGTTTTTGAAGCTCATTTCCTGGTGTTGTAGTTCCTGGTTGCTCACTAGCGCCACTACGGATGGCTCCAGTATAGGTGTTTTCATATCCGGTTTCCATGTAAGTCTACGGTACAAATACGATCAAAATACAAAGTCAATAATTTTTTCTCACAAGAACAAATAGTCATAATAGGTGTATTTTATTCGTCTTATGACTGTCCATGGGTCGATTTCATGATTTATTGCGTCATTTGGGCACAGTGCCAATATTTGTTCTGGACCAATGAGGTACAGCTTGCGTCACTTCCGGATTACTGCGGAGGACTGAGCTACATTAGGGGCTACAGTCTATGGTCACTGGGGTGGGCGGTGGCGCTTCTTGGCCTTGACATTGCGGCAACGGGCACGGTCCACCTGTGCGAAGTCAGAAAATGCAGGCATCCCATTTCGTGGTGATTTCATTATGGCGTGTGCTATTTACAGCTGCACTAGACGACCATAAAATAATCCTCCTCTTAAGTTTTTCGGTAGCCGAGTCATTTTTACTATTTCCTTTAGCCTACTTAACCAAATAATTAGTTGGTAGAAAGCGTAATCAGTTTGCTATATTTGGTAGTCCAGTAGCCTATGCTAAAACAGTTCGCAACTTCGGCTACCAAGCCATTTGACTAGCTAGCTAACCTTAACCGGCAAACATTCAATCTGTCAGACGTGTTTGACGGCTTGTCAGTCGTGTACATTCCGTAAATGTCTACCTGGGCCATGCTTCACGCATGTGACAAAGCTACTATAATCCGGATTTTGGGATAAACACTTTTTCAGTTTCACGAAGCGAATTAAGAGTCTCAAGGTTCATTTGCTGAATAACATACAACACACAATGAAATCACACACACAGAACTTAACGAAATTAACCGTCTTGGCATTTAGAAAGGAACATGTTTTTAGCATTTAAGAGACCGACAAGCTAGGCATTTAAGACAGTGGTTCTCAGAATCGGTCCTGGGGGCTCCTTGCGTATATTGGCTTTTCTCCATTGGTTTTGATGATTTACAAGAAAAAAATAATAGCCTAATAATAATGAGAAATTCAGTGTAGGCTACATTATTTTTGTCTTCATGCACCAGGTGGAAAACTTGCTGTACAAAGTGCGTTGTCATATTTACACGCCTGCAGATCAGTTATTAAAATACTTGGTAGACTTGTTAATCACCGCTGACAGTGTTAATTTTTATTCGGTAGAAAGTGATTTGCGAACGATCGGTCAGCTAGCGTCACCCAGCAAGTGAACACCACAAACGGTGATGGAGTAGCTAGTAGCAGTTACTGGCTCATTAACTGACTGTGGCAAAAACCTACGACGATAACTTGCTCGGTTAACAGCAGGTCTACCAGACAGTTATACGAAAATTAGCCTAGTCAAATCACCAGTAGCCTACACATCTCTGATTGATTGACCATCAGTGTAGTCAATGTTCTTCCCCTGTGGTTCATATTGCTAATGCGTGAGGATAGCCTACCTAGCTCACTGGCAAGCTGATATGCTAGCTAAGCATATTCGTTTTGCTGAGAAACATAAATCGAAGATAACTGAACATAATTGTATTTTTAATGTCATACATATAACGTGATTACATGACACAGTACAGTCACGGATGGAAATTAAACTCCGTAAACATCTGATAATATATTTTAAAACATAACGGCAGACAGTCAGCTAGCCTCAGGTTCGTTCTGCAATCGTTCGTTTAGGTTGATGGGCTTTTCCGCACCGGACTGTCAATCACATTGTAAAAATCACAGAGCCGCTTAACTCTATTGTTTTGGCTCCAAATCGACAACATGGCCGCGCCCGCCATTGAGCTTCAAAACATGTTTTAGAGACCCACGGAGAGTCAATGGGTGTCGTCACAGTAGCTTTGTCCATATTTTTTACAGTCTCTGATTTGTTCACTAAACCTGTATTTACAGCTGTATTAGCTATGAAGTTATTTAACAACGCGGCTCTGTACCTATAGCTAACTGCTAACTTGCGAGTCATAAAGCCACGTTAAATTTGGCTCAATTCATATCACGGAAATGTTATACTTGTGCAATGTTCATGGTTTGAATGCACTGTGAAGATTAGGTTGCGCTTCTGTTTGTAAGATTGGCAGTACGCTGCACTGCCAGCTTCATTTTTGCACTAGGCCTACCATAGCTACAGGCCGTTCTACAGTTCATTCGCATTAGCTATCTACTCGGCTTACAGTGCTGTAGCCAGCAGTACATACAGGCCTTTCTATAGTTCACTTGCTTTACCTAACTACTTAGCTGACAGTGCTTTACTTTTGCTAACTACTTAGATTACAATGCTTTATCCAGAAGGCTAATAACGGTAAGACCAGATCCTACACGAATAATCGCATAATGAAGCATGTTTAGCGTTGTTTCCAATAAGACGTTGATACGTACACCTGTTCCGGAACCAACCAGAAGAGGAAGGCAACCGTTATTGCAGCGAGCAACAGGTTTTGCAGTGACACCACTGCAAGATTGTTGCCACGGCCCTGAAACGGTACTACTGACGAGCTCTGCCATGTATATCCTATGAGTGTTCTCCAAATTCATTGAACTCACTCCAGCGACAGTTAGGTGTCAAAAGCTCACACTGTGGTAATCACTATAACATTTTTTCTGGATCAAAAAAATTTCTAGACTGAACAGAAAAAGTCTAGGTGCACTGATTTTTGAATCAAGAACAAAACCTGTGAGAACTGTAATAAAGTCAGGAGACAACCATAGTATGTTCACAGCTTCATCATTTCATGAGACCTAGCTCTGTTGTAGCTTCAGTTTCAACTCCAAAAATTTCAAGGCACCTAGCTACATAAATTAGCTTGCAAATAACTTTCAGCTAACTAGCTCACTAGCTACTTAATGTTAGCTAACAGTTTAGTTCTTTAGTTGATTTAGCTAGTGGAAGTTATTACTGTGCGTATATAAAATGGTTTCAAATTAATTGGCGTGTGTAATATTTCAGAGGACAGATTTTACATATCAAATTAAGTACTGTTAGACTATGTTGCAGGACGATGAAAAGTATCCTATCAATATTAACCTATTTACTTTAGGTGGTACAGCATCTAGCTTGCTCACAGAAAAGGTTTAAACCTGCTTTGCTCACACAGCAATGTACCCATTTCACTAGGATAGTTAACATTATATTATACAATTATTGACTGTGCAATGATTTAAATTGGTTTGCATGGTTAAAAATCATCGCTCTGGCACAGGCTAATCAAAACCAAGTTTTGCATGTGAAATCCAGCTAAATTATGCCATTTCAATGGGAAAAAAAAGTTGCAATGTGTGGTTAACGTTATGAAAAATGTGCATGTCCATCAAAATTGGCTTACAAGAGACAATTTCAAGAAGCTAACCATAGATAGCCTATATTCACGGTGGGCGGCACAGTGGCGCAGTGGGTAGCACCGTTGCCTTACAGCAAGAAGGTACCGGGTTTGAGCCCCCGCCTTTCTGTGTGGAGTTTGCATGTTCTCCCCTTGTCCGTGTGGGTTTCCTCCGGGCACTCCGGTTTCTTCCCACAGTCCAAAGACATGCAAGTTAGGTTAATTGGAGAGTCTAAATTGCCCCTGGGTGTACTCCTGCCGTTGCCGTTGACCAAGGCACTGGCCTCGGAACTGGAGTTTGTCTCCGGGCGCTGCACTGTGGCTGCCCACTGCTCCTAAGTAATTAGGATGGGTTAAATGCAAAGGACACATTTCACTGTATGTACATGTATATGCACGTGACAAATAAAGCCTTCTTCTTCTTCTTCTTCTTCTTCAATCAATCCATCTACAATATAAAATGTATTCTGTCAGTAACATAACAGTGACATTCCAGGGAGGCTATACCTGTGTTGCCTTTTTCACCGTGGGCATTTCCATCACGGTTTCTCATTATTTTAGACCTATTAGCTGTGCAAGGCTTGTTCATAGAAAGCCTGAGACAGCAGTCGGTAACTTCAGCGATACGCTGGGCCACAGTAGTATAGCCTACAATGAGCGAAATGAACCAGTGATGTCTGGTACAGGCAGACAAACATAAAATAAAATACTTTTTTAATAACACTATGATATAATTAATCCACATTCAGCAGAGCATGCGGCACTAAAATCAAAGCAGATGAAATACTTCTTCCCACGAAATGCCACTCAATAGAACTGACATTTTAACAATGTCAATTCACGTTAGGTTTAAACATGGGGTTTAATGTGCCTTCATTTTAATACAACATTCCAGGAGGTTAAGTTACAGTTAGGTTAGATGTAAGTTTGTTTAAAATTTAAAATGTGCATTGAAGTTAAAGTTTAAAATGCATTGCGCTACCACTGGCATTATTAACAGGTGTGCAATCGACTGCACCCCCGCTTGCTAATGACAACTAACAGCGCAATTTAGCAGTTTTCGCTAGCTAAAAATGACAGTGGCAGTCGTTACACTGTGCAAAAGGGAAAAAACTATGTTAATAAATATTTTTATGTTTATTCTAGAGTGAGCTCTATGCAATTTTCTTCTTTTTGGCATTAGATCAGATGATAGCGTTATATCCAATAAAAGGTTTATGTGCAATGGCACCAGAATTGGAAATAGGGCATTGCCAACTCCGCAGGCAGCTATGCTATCTAACTATATGGATTATTATGTGAATATGAAAAATAAATGTAATTGTTGATTGGTTCATAACATGAACTGGGGTGGGGGGGCATTTCATGAAGCTGCTCCAAGACATGCATGTTAGGTGCACTCCTGCAGTTGCCCTTGACCAAGGCACTGGCCTCAGAACTGGAGTTGGTCCCCGGGTGCTGCACTGTGGCTGCCCACTGCTCCTAAGTAACTAGGATGGGTCAAAATGCAGAGGACAGATTACCCCACGAGGTTCAATAAAGTATATCTTAAATATCTTTACTGAGTTAGCTGGGTAACTGTCCTAGCAAAACCCGGAACCCTCCCAAATATTTCTATTGTTAAATTATGCTGGGAAAAATTTTCAAAAATGGAGTCGTATTTATTTTATTTTTATTTTTTGCCTGATAATATTGTACAGAATTGTAGATTCACAAAACAAACAAAATTCTTAGAAAATCTTCAACAACTTCAATTGGCAGTCATGGGACTCAGTAGCTGTTTATTTACAGTATCATATTACAATTTCATACTGTATGCTGTCAGATTTAAATATAGAAAACGTCCTATAGTTCGTCAAATTAAAAGAAATGAGGACATTTAAGTAATCCAGTGACTATTTTGACCATACTGCTGCATTTCTCAGTCAATAAAGTGATGGACAGGGATATGCAGTATAAAGACGATAAAAAATACTCATTTAATGTAATAAAAACATCAGAGGTTACATGTTTAAAGAATTTCCTCCCAGTTCACAAAAAACTCAAACTTTACTGTAAACTTAACTGTTTGGAAAATTCCTTCACCACCATCACAGTTGTTATGGTTATGGTTATTTCATACAATTAAACTATCTCATAAAGCTTGTGGTGGAGTGCACAGAGATCAGGAAACAACCAACACTTGCTGTGGGTGGAGGCACCGGGCACAATTTGTGGGCATTTGGCAGTAATTTTATGACTATGCTTACTCCTTGACACATGAAGATGTGACAAAAATGAAGACAAAGTGCAGATAGATGGAGGAAAGAAATGAGAGAGAAAATGTGGTGGATTTCAGTCATGGCCCACAGTCCTGCCTGGGGACTAGGGTGATTGTATCTCTGCGTCGGGCACTGTTGGGCTGGTGAGGGCAAAGATAAATGGGAAACGACGCCAAATTCTCTGGCACATATGAAGGTGGCAGCTGTTCCACAATGTCTGAGATTAGGGTCTGTTCTTTATATACAGATAAAGAAAACATATCAGTCTTCGTTTGCATGAGTTCCTGCTAATCTCCATTTACGGTGTGTGTTCCTCAGCTACCATGCAGACCTGGGCAAGGACAGAAACAACGTATGGTCATTTTTTCTTTTAAAAATGTTTTCTGTTTACAAATGCCAATGATGTTTGTAATGCACAACACTTCTTACAAAAATATACATAACTCAGTCTCACCACAATGCACATTGTCCTTACTTTTCAATAATGAATGTAAATAAAATTAGACGCATCTTGATAAGTTTAGCAGCTAAATGAAAAAGGCTGTATCTGAATCAGAAAGGTCTAACACAGTCGGGCCCACTAGTCAAATCAAGCCATCATTGTGGCCTGCATAACTGATACGTACCAGTATGTGCAGTCTAGTAGAGATAGCAAAGTTATTTTCTGGATGCCTTAAGCGATCTTGTTTTACCCTACAGTGATGTTCAGGGTGATGTAATTGTATAATCCTGGTTCATTCCTTTTTTTTGGACATTGTTTGATACACATTTACACTTAAACTTCTGCCTTTTTGTTTTACTGTATAGCTAATATAAATATTGTATATACATTCTGTCTACAGCATCATCTAACACAGTGGTGACCAACCTTGTTCCTGGAGATCTACTGCCCTGTAGGTTTTCACTCCAACCCTTACAAAGCACCCATCATTCCACAGCTAGAGATCTTGTTGAGCTGCTAATTAGTAGAATCAAGTGAGCTAAATTAGGGTTGTAGTGAAAACCTACCAGACAGTAGATCTCCATGAGCAGAGTTGGTTACCACTGATCTAGCATATACAATAGCATTGATATATTTTACTCTTGACAAGCCACCTTTTCAGTTGTCACTAACAAATTTGTCTAGATATACAGTTATACAGTCCTTTCAACTACTCTACATGTATACTACTTTTTGTGCTGCTATGAAAAGCACAAGTGAGGTATGGGAGGTTTGTAGGTTTGGCGAATCCATAGATCTTCCAGGTCCAAGTTCCAGGTCTTACCATGAAAGTTTCATCACAAAAAGAAGAAAGAATCAACTGCTTTTCACCTGTGGTGGTATCAAACAGCATTATATATGTCACTTCTTTTAAACAAACAAGGGTGTTTTTCCTTTTTATTCAAACTCATCATTTAAAGACCATTTTCATCCTTTCCTCAGGTAAATTAAATTCATTTAGGCAATGAAGCTGCTGTACAGGGGCCTGACCAGTAGGAACATTCTGCGTGTGAGCATGTGTGAGCGTGTGTGTGAGATTGAGAGAGAGAGAGAGAGAGAGAGAGAGAGAGAGCTGGTGTTTCTGTTCCAATGCTGTCCCCATGCTGTGGGAATATAAACAGCAGCAGAGTAGCCCATTCAGGCTGATAACACACACACACTCACACCCACAAAATGCACACACACACAGACACAAACACGCACACAAGCAAAACACACAAACACGCACGCACACACACACACACCCACAAAATGCACACACACACACACACACACAAACACACACACCCACAAAATGCACACACACACACACCAACCAACCAGAAACTATGAATAGGGAGACATAAACCCTGATCAGAGCTCCACGGAAACCTTTTGAACCTGGAGACATTGAATCAGGAAGCCATTCTGACAGAGTGCCTGGTCTGAGCACTGCTTTCATTCTGAACAGAGCTGGCTGCTCTCTAACAAATGTTCTGCTGAAGTGAAATAAAATTGCATGGTATGAACTCCAGTTAGACAGGGCTGTGATGGAGGCAGGATTTCAAGGAGATCTCTCAGTCCCACAAAGACGCAACACAGCAAAGTTAGAATCTTCTTCCCAACAACTAGAGATACAGAAGCTACAGAATGTTGTGTCATAGAGCTTAAGAATTGAACCTACGACTGAAAAGTTATGGTTCAAATATCTTGTTGGTTACTGCTTTTTACTCTTCAGAAAGCTGCTGCAGCATATTTTGCCAAATATATATCTACATAAATTAATAATATTTATGTCAGTAGTGATAATGTCACAGTGGTTAGGGTAAAGGTGCAGCAAATAAAGAAGATATTACGGTATTACTAAATTGTTTACACATCTGAATTTAAATTATGGTCACTGGCAAGAAGCATAAGCTCCTCTAATTAACCCTTCAATAATTGTGCTATAAATACATTGCATTTCACACCACACTTTTGCAGAAAAATGAATGAAATACTGTACATTTAGTAGATATTTCAAGATAAAGTTTCTTGATTGTACAGTATGTTTCCGGTTGAAAGCAATTCCATAATATATAATATATACATATACTATGTATCCCATGATTTCATTCACTTTACTGGTTTAAATAAAAATAGTATCTTTTGTATTATTTTTCTTGGTTTTTGTGGGAAAAATATTTTTTTCAAAAAAAAAAAATTATAAATTTAATTAGCAAATTTTTGCTAATTAAATTTATACACTGAAACATTTTCTGTTAATAACATTGTCATCCTGGCTAATTGGGACATAGGGATATAACATAGTAAAGCATGATACTGTCATAAATTGATAAACAAAGTGCAGTAAAGTAGCTAAATTTGTAAATGACTTCCCTCTGCTAAGAATGAGAATTTTACCAAATGGAACTAGCCACGGTATAGTCAACATTCGGTAAAATTTCTGGAAATGAAACTCCTTAAATACTTCGGGGGAATCACAGGTACAGGAACAAACATCTCTCCAGCAATAGGTTCCTGTTACTCTAATCCTATTATTAATGTTCCAGGTACTTATGTGTCAATCTTTTTTTAAACACTATACAGACCATTTTCGGTCACTTCTCTCAGCATTCAACAGTGTTACTGGTAGCATTGTTAATAGCAGCAATGATTTTCAAGCTTACATTTTGTCATGATCTGGCACCCAGCTACCATTTCAGCTCATAAAAATATTTTATTTTATTTTATTTTCGTAACCACACCACAATCTGCACCTGTACTGTATGTACGTGTCACACTCTGAACTGAAGACAGTGTACGGAGTCATATTCAGTTGGTTAATGGAGAGGGCATATCCACCTCCCAGCAGTAAGGTGGCGCTACTAACTGCAGGGGTCTGCACTGTGATAGTTAAATCAGAGATTATCTTCTGTTAATGCTATCTGTAAATGGTGTGGTAATCCGGTGCAGCGAACTCATATATGCCCATTCTCCTTCTGTTTTCAGGTAAGGTAATATTCACTCCTGCAATCGGTTAGTGTGTAGCTGTAATAGAAAGTAGAAAGTGATATGTTTTAGTATGAGGTTTAATGGCAACATGATCGTCAGTGAGATTGTGGCGCGAATACACTGTGTTTCTGAACGGGGTCGCCCTCCATTTTGGAAAATATTTGGTGATGATGGTTAAATATTCCATTTCGGAATGTAAGCTAAAATAATCGGGTATGGATTGTGAAATATTTAGAGCATTAAGCGCCGTTCTGCGAAAGGAACCGGGAGACAGGAAACAGAATGGCCGCGAAAGTGTACCAAGCGTGTGTAGCTTGATAGCCACAGTAGCCGACCAAGTTATTTTACGATATGCTCAGCTACCTGCTGTGAGTAAGTTCAGACATGAATAAATTATACCGGGTACGGCAACGTTCCAAAGCCGATGCATCCTGTGTTTATTGAAGGAAGATTCGCGACTTTATTAGTACATCCTGCCTGAGCGAAAGCGAATCTGAAACAATAATTCCCAGCACTAACTCGGAAAGGGAACGTGGGAATATCAGTAGCTGAGCTAATACTCGGCAACTTAATGCATTAAAGTGCACGGATCTGGTATTAAAAGGGACATGCGAAACAGTTAGCTTAAACACAGGGAAAATGCACGGAACTGTATTACCCTGTTTCGTTGGGAAATGAGGTTCGTTCAGTATTGCTAGTGGAGTGCAAATAATTGTTTGTCCACTAGGGGGATATCCAGTTAAATGTAGAGCTATAGAGATTAATAAACCTAAAAATCTTTGTTAATTAGTTTTAGTGACTGTATGAGATTGCTGGTCTTTTTGGAATTGTGAAATGTGATACTGATATATGGAATTGATACTCTGTAAAGAAATATGTTTATTTTGGTAATTGAAACAGGCACAAGGTAACTGAACCGTAAAGGGTAAAGTGTTTTCTTTATTTTTGCGACACTGAAAGTAAAATCAGAGATTATCTTCTGTTAATGCTATCTGTAAATGGTGTGGTAATCCGGTGCAGCGAACTCATATATGTCCATTCTCCTTCTGTTTTCAGAATTAATAAAAAAATTTAAATGTGATACAGTGGCGGGTTTATTCCACGTCAGACCTGTAACATACGCTGCATCACATCATGCGTACAAAAGTTACAATACTTCACATCCATGGATTGCAATAGGCAGAAATACTTGAAACCTGACTTCACATGCACCTTATATATGTAAGATGTATTTTTATTTAACTTTTATCTGACCAGGATAGGCTAATTGCAATTCAAAAACTCTTTTTCAAGAATGACCTTTTAGCCTGTTTTGACTCCATTGCTCTATTTAACTTCATTCTTTTCTGAAACAAACAGTAAGTGATGTAATATATTCATGGTATAAGGTAAATTCTATTGGTCTGGCAGTCTGAAGGCATTTTAATATTAATTTCAGTTTGTACATTTGTTTGTGCATGCACTCAAAAAATATGTGGATTTGTCAACACATACACAACCTGAAAGAATGCACTCAGCAGAGTACAAACCTTCGTCAAGGAACAGTAAATGGTAAATGGACTGCATTTATATAGCGCTTTTATCCAAAGCGCTTTACAATTGATGCCTCTCATTCGCCAGAGCAGTTAGGGGTTAGGGGTTAGGTGTCTTGCTCAAGGACACTTCGACATGCCCAGGGCGGGGTAATGTACACTTGCATGAATGTGCCCAGCTAATGTCTTGGCAATCCAGGCATTACTTTTTGAGATATGTTTAGTCTGATGGTGGTGATACAGGAAAGGCCATGGGATCACCAAAATCAATAGGCTTCTTCCTCTTGGGAACATGAATGTGCATAGCAAATTTTACTGGCAATCCGGCCATTCCTTTTTGAGATACATTGATCACAAATTGAAAGCTTGGCCTGATGGTGGTGTTAGAGGAAAGAGCATGGGGTCACCAAAATCAACAGGTTTCTACCTCTTGGTAACAAGAATGTACACAGTCAATTTGATGGAAACCCGGCCACTACTTTTCCAGATATGGATGGATTGACATTGGCATCATTGCCGAAGGTAAATATAAGACCCATCCTTGCTTTATTGGCAGCAGTAAATATAAGATCCATCCTTGCAAGTATGCAAGTGTAAGGAATCAGAGGTGACCATTTCCGATAAAAGAAAATACAAACAAATCAGTGATCATTTATTTTGTGTATAAACCACTGAAAGAAAGTACATTGGATATATCGCCATACCCAAGCAAAGCAACGAGGAAATCAGAAGCGTACAAAGCTTGATGAGTCAGACCCATGCCCTGAGAGTGGGACATTCTGATATTTAAATATTAGGATAAATCCAGGAAGGTGTACCTCAGTTTGCCGAATGAAACACTCCCAAACTAATTATATATTGTAATATATCGTATACACCCAAACTAATTATTTATTGTAAGCCAATATAGATGCAATGGTTAAATGTTACATAACCCTGCAATGTCAATGTATGACTTCTGAGCTGCAGCACACATTGAGTACATTGCTCTATAGTACACATTGGGAACAAATCCAGACTGCCAAGAATGGAATATGAAGATAATTCCAGAACATTTATCTTCCCATACAAAGAAAAAGCATTCGTCAAAGCAAGAAACAATGTCTACTGGAAATGATGTACTCATTGCAGATCTTCAATCGCCCCCGGCAACACACACAGCCACATAGCGAGGTCCATATAGAAATGGTATTGTTGAGAATGGTGGAAGAACTTGACTAGCCAGCACAGAGCCCTGACCTCAACCCTATTCAACACCTTTGGGATCAATTGGAAAGCCAATTATTAAATGGTAAATGGACTGCAATGATATAACCCTAACCTTAGCTGTAACCCTAACCCTAACCCAAATCCTAGTTGTAACAGTAACCCTAAACTTAACCCTAGATGTAACCCTAACCCTAACCCTAGCTGTAACCCTAACCCTAACCCTAGCAGTAACCCTGACCCTAACCCTAGCTGTAACCCTAACCCTAACCCTAGCAGTAACCCTGACCCTAACCCTAGCTGTAACCATAATCCCAAACCCAGCTGTAACCCTAACCTTAACCCTAACCCTAGCTGTAACCCGAACTCTAACCATAACCCTAGCTGTAACCATAACCCCAAACCCAGCTGTAACCCTAACCTTAACCCTAACCCTAGCTGTAACCCTAATCCTAACCTTAGCTGTAACACTAATACTAACGCTAGCTCTAAACCTAAACTTAACCCTAGCTCTAACCCTAAAGCTTATCCTAACCCTAGCTGAAACCCTAACCCTAACCTTAACTCTAGCTGTAACGCGAAACCTAACCCTAACCCAAACCCTAGCTGTAACCCTAACCCTAACCATAGCTGTAACCCTAACCCTAACCCTAGCTCTAACTCTAACCCGAACACCAAATGTAACCCTAACCCTGACCCTAGCTGTAACCCTAAACCTAAACCTAACCCTAGCTCTAACCCTAACCCTAACCCTAGCGGTAACCCTAACCCTTGCTGTAACCCGAACCCTAACCCTAGCTGTAACCCTAGCTCTAACCCTAACCCTAACCCGAGCTCTAACCCTAACAATAACCCTAACCCTAGCACTAACCCTAACCGTAACCCTCGATCTAACCCTAACCATAACTATAAAACTAGCTTAAACCGTAACCCTAACCCTAGTTCTAACCCTAACCCTAACTGAAACCCTAGCTGTACCCTTAACCCTAACCCTAGCTGTAACCCTAACCCTAACCCTAGCTCTAACCCTAACCCTAACCTGAGCTCTAACCCTAACCCTAACCCTCGCTCTAACCCTAACCATGACTCTAACCCAAGCTATAACACTAACCCTAACCCTAACCCTAACCCTAGCTCTAACCCTAGCTGTACCCCTAACCCTAACCCTAGCTGTGACCTTAACCCTAACCCTAGATCTAACCCTAACCCTAGCTGTAACTCTAACCCTAACCCAAGCTCTAACCCTAACCCTAACCCTAAACCAGGCTCTAACCCTAAACCGAACCCTAACCCTAGCTCTAACCCTAAACATAACCCTAACATAAGGACGGAGTGTGGCACAGTGGGTAAGGAACTGCGCTTGTAACCGAAAGGTCGCAGGTTCGATTCCCGGGTAAGGACACTGCCGTTGTACCCTTGAGCAAGGTACTTAACCTGCATTGCTTCAGTATATATCCAGCTGTATAAATGGATACAATGTAAAGTGCTATGTAAAAAAAAGTTGTGTAAGTCGCTCTGGATAAGAGCGTCTGCTAAATGCCTGTAATGTAAATGTAATGTAACTCTAACCCTAACCATAACCGACGCTCTAACACTAACAATAACTCTAACCCTAGCTATAACCCTAACTCTAACCCTAGCTGTACCCCTAACCCTAACCCTAGCTGTGACCCTAACCCTAACCCTAGCTCTAACCCTATCCCTAACATTAGATCTAACCCTAGCCCTAACTGTAACCCTAACCCTAGCTGTAACTCTAACCCTAACCCAAGCAATAACCCTAACCCTAAACCAGGCTCTAACCCTAACCCTAGCTCTAACCCTAACCCTAACCCTAACCCTAGCTGTAAACCTAACCGTAACCCTAACCATAGCTGTAATCCTAACCCTAACCCTAGCTTGAACCCTAACCCTAGCTGTAACTCTAACCCTAACCCTAGCTCTAACCCTAGCCCTCACCCTAACCCTAGCTGTAACCCTAACCCTAACCCTACCAGTAACCCTAACCTTAACCCTAACCCTAGCTGTAACCCTAACCCTAGCTGTAACCCTAACCCTAAGCCTAGCTGTTACCCTAATCCAAACCCCAGCTCTAACCGTAACACTAACCCTACCTGCAAAAGTAACCCTAACCCTAGCTGTAACTCTAACCCTAACCCTCGCTGTACCCCTAACCCTAGCCCTAGCTGTAACCGTAACCCTAACCCTAGCTCTAACCCTAACCTTAACCCTAGCTGTAACTCTAACCCTAACCCTAGCTATAAGCCTAACCCTAACCCTAACCCAAGCTGTAATCTTAACTCTAACCCTAACCCTAGCTGTAACGGTAACACTAACCCTAGCAGTAACCCTAAAGCTAACCCTATAACCCTAGCTCTAACCCTAACCCAAACCCGAGCTGTAAGGGTAACCCTGACCCTAGCTGTAACCCTAACCCTAACCCTAGCTGTAACCCTAACCCTAACCCTAGCTGTAACCCTAGCTTTAACCCTAACACTAACCCTAACCCTAGCTATAACCCTAACCATAAGTCTAACCCAAGATCTAAACCTAACCATAGCTCTGAACTTAACCCTTACCCTAACCCTAGCTGTCCCCCTAACCCTAACCCTAGCTGTAACCCTAACCCTAACCCTAGCACTACCCCAACGCTAATTTAAAGCTCTAACCCTAGCCCTAACCCTAGCACTAACCCTAACCCTAACCCTAACCACAGCTCGAACATTAACCCTAACCCTAGCTCTAACCCTAACCCTATCCCAAACCCTAACCCAAGCTGTAACCCTAACCCCAACCCTAACCATAGCTGAAAACCTAACCCTAAACCTAGCTCTAACCCTAACCCTAACCCTAGCTGTAACTCTAACCTTAACCCTATCTATAACCCTAGCCCTCACCCTAACCCTAGCTCTAACCCAAACCCTAAGCCTAGCTGTAACCCTAACCCTAACCCTAGCAGTAACCATAACACTAACCCTAAACCTAGCTGTTACCCTAACCCTAACCATAAACCTAACTCTAACCCTAACCCTAACACTATCCCTAGCTCTAACCCTAACCCTAACCCTAGCTGTAACCCTAACCTTAACCCTAGCTGTAACCCTAACCCTAACCGTACCTCTAACCCTAACCCTAACCCTACCTGTAACTCTAACTCTAACCATAACCCTAGCTGTAACTCTAACCCTAACCCTCGCTGTACCCCTAACCCTAACCCTAGCTGTAACCCTAACCCTATCCCTAACCCTAGCTGTAACTTTAACCCTAACCCTAGCTGTAACCCTAACCCTAACCCTAGCTCTATCCCTAACCGTAAGCCTAACCCTAGCTCTAACCCTAACTCTATCCCGAACACTAGCTCTAACCCTAACCCTAACCCTAACCATAGCGGTAATCTAACCCTAACCCTAGCTGATACTCTAACCCTAACCCTAACCCTCGCTGTACCCCTAACCATAGCCCTAGCTGTAACTGTAACCCTAACCCTAGCTATAAGCCTAACCTTAACCCTAACCCTAGCTGTAATCTTAACCCTAACCCTAACCCTAGCTGTAACGGTAATACTAACCCTAGCTGTAACCCTCAACCTAACCCTATAACCCTAGCTCTAACCCTAACCGTAACCCTAACCCTAGCTCTAACCCTAACCGTAACCCTCGCTCTAACCCTAACCATAAGTCTAACCCAAGCTCTAAACCTAACCATAGCTCTGAACTTAACCCTTACCCTAACCCTAGCTGTCCCCCTAACCCTAACCCTAGCTGTAACCCTAACCCTAACCCTAGCCCTAACCCTAACCCTAGCACTAACCCTAACCCTAACCCCAGCTCGAACATTAACCCTAACCCTAGCTCTAACCCTAACCCTATCCCAAACCCTAACCCAAGCTTTAACCCTAACCCCAACCCTAACCATAGCTGAAAACCTAACGCTAAACCTAGCTCTAACCCTAACCTTAACCCTAGCTATAACCCTAACCCTATCTATAACCCTAGCCCTCACCCTAACCCTAGCTGTAACCCTAACCCTAGCTCTAACCCAAACCCTAAGCCTAGCTGTAACCCTAACCCTAACCCTAGCAGTAACCATAACCCTAACCCTAAACCTAGCTGTAACCCTAACCTTAACCCTAGCTGTAACTCTAGCCCTAACCCTAACCCCAGCTGTAACCCTAACCCTAACCCTAGCTCTAACCCTAACCCTAACCCTACCTGTAACTCTAACTCTAACCATAACCCTAGATGTAACTCTAACCCTAACCCTCGCTGTACCCCTAACCCTAACCCTAGCTGTAACCCTAACCCTATCCCTAACCCTAGCTGTAACTTTAACCCTAACCCTAGCTGTAACCCTAACCCTAACCCTAGCTCTAACCCTAACCCTAACCCTAGCTCTATCCCTAACCGTAAGCCTAACCCTAGCTCTAACCCTAACTCTATCCCGAACTCTACCCCTAAAACTAGTAACCCTAACCCTAACACCAGCTGTAACCCTAACCCTACCAGTAACCCTAACCCTAACCCTAAACCTAGCTGTTACCCTAACCCTAACCATAACCCTAAATCTAACTCTAACCCTACCCCTAACCCTAGCTGTAACCTTAACCCTAACCCTTGCTGTAACCCTAACCCTAACCCTAACCCTAGCTGTAACCCTAACCCTATCCCTAACCCTAGCTGTAACCCTAACCATAACCCTAGCTGTAACCCTTACCCTAGCCCTAGCTGTAACCCTTACCCTAGCCCTAGCTGTAACCCTAACCCTAGCTGTAAAGGTAACCCTAATCCTAGCTGTAACCCTAAACTTAACCCTAACGCTAGCTCTAACCCTCACCCTAACCCTAGCTCTAACCCTAACCCTAACCCTAGCTGTAACCCTAAACCTAACCATAATCCTATCTGTGACCCTAACCCTAATCCTAGTTTTAACCCTAACCCTAACTCTAGCTGTAACCCTAACCCTAACCCTAACACTTGTTGTAACCCTAACCCTAACCCTTTCTGTAACCCTAACCCTAACCCTAGCTGTAACCCTAACCCTAACCCTAGCTGAAACCCTGGGGTAAGAAAAGAGTAAGACCGGTTGTCTGGCAGTCAGAGGATTCGATCCCTTGCCCTGGGAGTGTCAACGTGCCCCTGAGCTAGACACCTAACCCCTAATTGCTCCCAACGAGCTGATTGGTACCTTTCATGACAGCCTTTCACCGTTGGTGTGTGAGTGTGTGTGTGTGAATGGGTGAATGAGAGGCATCAGTTGTAAAGCTGTACTATATTAATGCAGTCCATTTACCATTTACCAATAGGCTTTCCAATTGATCCCAAATGTGTTGAATGGGGTTGAGGTCAGGGCTCTGTGCACGCTAGTCAAGTTCTTCCACCATTCTCAACAAAACCATTTCTATATGGACCTCACTGTGTGGCCGGGGGTGTTGTCATACTGATACAAGGAAAGGGCCTTCCCCAAACTGTTGGGGAAGCTCAAAATCATCCAGAATGTGACTGTATGCTGCCGCATTAAGATTTGCCTTTACTGGAACTAAGGGCCTAGCCCAAACCATGAAAAGCAGCCCCAGACCAAGGGGTGTCCAGATACTTTTGGCCATATAGTATATATATACAAACACACATACACTGAAGAATTTCTATGCACTTATTGGCCCTTAAAAATACCTAACCTGATCTGCTTTAATAAAATGTAAATTGCTGAAATGTATCTGGAATGCATCTGTCAAAAAAGTAAGTAATGCACAATAACGTGAAGCAAGTTCAACCCACAGCCGTAAGGTCTGGACCAGAGCATACGGCTATCACTGTGCCTTCCCTGCTCCCACTCACTGCACAATGGAATTACATGTTGTTCAGATGGGGATGCATTCAAGCTCCATTTATTTGGAATTGCTTTTAGTCTAATTCAATAAAATTTTATTTTTTCATTTATTTCCATGGTGAAATTTCTGCTGGGGGGAATCAGAGCAGCAGTGGCATCATTACCAGTAATAATAACCATAATAACGACAACAGCATTCGTCAAGTACAATGATTACGATGACGGTGATGATTATTGTTATCACCACCATTGATAGGTTAAGATTTTCCACCAAACATTAGTGATACATACAGATTAATGCATCTAACCTTTATACGTTCAAACATAGAGACCATTATTATACTTTTGAACAGAGTTGGATCTCATCTAAAACATGTGATCATGTGATTACCTCTGTGCCACTGTTAATGTACTGAAGGTGGTTTGGGAACTCTCCTCATGAGAAGAATTTGTTTGATTCCCATATGAGGGAATGTTCTGTTATAAACATTTGAAAACTATTTAACTCGAAGTGCTTCTGTTTGCAACTTAACTGTATTAAAAATGTAGGTTAGTGGCTGAGACTGGCTTGGCAAGAACATATGCAAGTATCGCTGTTCCACAGAATTTACTGTGTAGTGTAAAATGTCACATAAAAGGCATTTATAACACTGCATCATCATCATTGTCCTGTGTTGCAATTTACTGGGTTCATAGCAGAGTTGAAAATTAAATGGAAGTAGGTCAATGAATATATCTGAATGATTTAGCTACAGGTGAAATAGATCCAATACTAAAAGTATCTAAATGCTTTAATATGATAATATAATAATATAAGTAGTTTTGTCCATGATACTACACATAAAGTTTATTTTCTTTCTGTTGTACTTTCCTGTGTTTATGAAAGTCAATCATGGCTCTTGCCGTGATACCAACCATTACAATCCCACCACACTGCAGGTCCTGCCTTTGTAATGAGCTGCTCTACATAATCTCAGAGTTAGTCTTAGTCCAAGTCCTGACATTAACACAAAGTAAAAAGTTCACAGGAGTGTAAAATTTCACAGTTAATTTCTTCGTATATTTTCTGTGGCAACAGAAAGAAGGAATATATTTTTAATAGCTCTCCATAGTGTTTCAAGTAAGACCACCGCTTACAGAGTTCAGACTGCAGATACACACGTGGCAGGCCCCCGGGGGTTTTTGGGATCAGGCGGGGGTGTAAGGGGGTGCAGCAGGCAGCTGCAGAGCAGAACCCACAAACCCACCCACAGATCCTCTCTCCATTGTCGGGAGCCAATTGGCCGTCAGGACGGACTCACCAAAGTGCAGCTTTGAGGAACTTGGGACTTCGCAGCAGTGCGGTCTCCTCCATGCCCCGCAAAAATAAATATTTGAATACTCTCTGGTGCTTCTGAGCTAGCTTAAACTGGATCATTCCATCACCCCAACTCTTGCCAAAATGCCAAGAGACAGGGAGACAGACAGGAAGAGACAGAGAGAGAGAGAAAAAGAGAAGAGCAGGTCTTGGCAGGGCTGCCCTCCCTGGTACCACACCTCCTCCATCCCACCTTCCGCCTCAGACCTGACCACCACCTCTGTGCTATCTCCTGACACAGAGTCTGCCCTAAGGGCCTCTATTCTCTTCAGTTACCCTCCTGCTGTGAACATTGGCACACAATAATGACATAAAACCAAAGCTGGCACCCCTTGCCACTAAGACATACCATGTGACTAGGTCATGTATTCTAGTTCTATCCTCATTTCCTCATTAACTAGAGGATCCAGTCATATTACATTTAGGAGGATCTTGTATTTACACAGTGTAGCATTTTTTTTTTCCTTTTGAAAATGCCTAAAAATGTATTTTGGCTATATGAATTACTGTGATTGAATTCATACTGTGAATACAGAAATATATTTTCGATATCTTCCGAGGATGTTTATATTTCTATTTAAAAATAAAGGAATTAATGACTAAACATAATTCTCAAGCATTTAAGAAACTAGCTCAATATTGATTATTTAAATACATTTTATATATGTATATTTAAATAATCAATTCAAAATGAGGTACAACAGCAGCAACACAATTGAGAATTGTGTCATTATATATAATAATTCACAGTTATTATTTATGATTGTTATTGAATAACATTTTTTAAAGCATTAAACTACATGCCCATGTTTGTAATTAATACACTTGAATGAAATGAATACTGTACATACAACAAATGAAATACATAAAATGTTAGCGTAATGGTAAATTGTTGTGAAGGTGTACCTTCAAGGAACAGTATCTACATATCTGAATATATCTGTACACAATCAACATTATATTATATATTTTACATTATATTTTATTTCTTTGCAATGATTGTTGCAGGTGGACTGTAAGTCATAATCGAAAAAATAACTTATTTTACTAAATGAAATACAATGTCATCCATCAGAATTTCAAGAAATTGCTTTATTCCTGTTTTAACAATTACATTTACTTAAATGATACTTTCAGATTTACAGCTGTGCATTTCCTTAATTGATTAGACTATGCACAATTCATTTTCAGTCTTACCCTTCCCAATCACATGTATTTAAATGGCCTTTGTATTTAATTAATCTGGTCCTTTTGGAACTTTTATTAAAGTGTATTTCATGGTTTCCACCCGTATCTTCCTCTCATCAAACTTGTTTCATCAGCTGCCTCTAATTGCCTCATTTGGATTTTCATAATTATAGTTGTTAAAACGCCTTCTCCTATATCATATTGAGTAACTCTTGGAGATTATCTAGTTCCCTCCGTTTGATGTGATTTCTTCATATATCGATTTATTTGTCCAAAGTATACAGCAGCATTCTTGAAATGTATGCAATCTATTAAAATGAATCTATGATATATTGTTTTCACCAGTCAAATTCCAAATTCCACTGACTAGGTTGGTTTTTTGATCGTTTTTGATTATATACTTAACAGCTGATATGATATGTCTAAAAGTCATTTTCTAATTATATTAGTGATCTAATATATTTTGACATAAAAAAAATAGTTCCTGGACAATAATTATTGTCTGGATTAACATTTTCATTTGTTCATCCTGGTTCCATGAAAGACACTGCAACTTTTTAAAACTGATGGCGTACTTTTAGAAATTATGCACAAGCAAGTTTTTTTTTAATTTTTTTGGTTTTCAGTTCTCCTTATTTTAATCTCAATCAGATTTTACTGTGCATTTTTAAGACTAAAAAGATCTGTGTTAACTACAGTGGCATGCCAGCCAGGGGCACATTAGGGATTTTGGGCCTTAGGAAAAGATCTCACATTGGGCCCTACCACCAATTATTTAAATACTTGACAAATACAGGTAATAATCTTATGTTCTAATGTTCCTAACTCCCCCCACCCCTATACGGCATCACTGATGCCAGCTCAGCTTCCTTCCTAGATAGTGCAAATATGGCCACCATGCACATGTTCTCACTCACATTAATATGTAGTGCATTCAGACAATACACTGGGTTTTCTTTTATTCAGAACAAACCCCTTACCGTATCCTGTTCCTTTTATTTGCGTCTGTATGTTTATCACCTGTTCAGTCAGCTCTCTGCACATCCAAGGCTTCTTTGATCACACATACTATAGTACAGGAGAGTCGTTCCCCCATGTTCCTGCTTTCAACTCCAGTGAGCCTTGCAAACCATCAAATATTTTTTTAAGATGACTCAGTCATGGGTTTCATTATATTTCCTGAAAAAAGTTGTTTTTGTTGAAAAGTTTGGTCATGAATGATCATGAAATGTTCCTTATTTTTCTACTTGTTTCCTTTGTGTGTATGCTTGATAAGCACACAGGCATGATTGACACGATAAATTGAATCTTATTGTTTAAATTACATTATAAAAGCCAAAAATAAAATCTAATTAATTATTGTGTGCGAAGATTTCTAATATGCTATAGACAAAAGTCACCAAGTTAGCAACATTAAAGAACATTAAAGAATGAGCAATAAATTATGCCATTACCAGGTATTCATTTAGGTGCAGAATGATTTGAACATGAAGATGCATATAGATGTGTGGACATATTACGCTTAGCATGCCCTGCACTGCCTGTCAGGCAGCTCTTTGATAGGCAAAGGGAATGTGCTTCATCTTTTCACATAACTTTATTTTAAAAAGTTTTTTTCATGAAGTAATAAATGACACTTAAATTTACTAACTCCTTACCAGTCCTTTTCTTCAGTGTCTTTTTCTTTCATACTGTGCAAATGTTCAGCACTTCAGAAGCTGCTATAAGGTCACAGGCTCAAGGTGCCACCTGTAAGAGAATTTTAAAATTTGAAATCATTTGTTCTGTTGGTTTCTTAGTTGCAAATAAAGGATGAAGCCATGGTATAGCTGCTGGATTATTTTTGTGGGAAACAACACAAAACACTACACAAAATGTTAGAGTGTGGTTTTAGCCAGATAATGTAGCTTTGAATTCATGAAATCGTGAACCAGCAAGTGTCAGGAATGTGATATTTACAATTCTGTTATTCATGATTGCTGGTTGTTGGGTGGAATGCTTGCATACTAGCTGGCTGAGCCTCAGGCAAAAAACCACATAATCAAGCATTCTATATAACGCAAATACAACCCTTAAAGTTCTACACTAACATTCTAGTTATAACACTATCTCGCTACCTTTCCCACGTAATGTCAATGTCTTTCAACATTATTTTCTTCATTTGTACAACCTAATAGCTGGTCAATCTAGCTATCACAGCATTAGCTAGTGCAGTGGACTGTCGATCTGTCAGGCTGGCACTTTTGGCCACCACTCACGTGCCTTTGACTGGTAGGCCTTACTGTGTATGTAAAAAGCAAAATGTGTGTCTGAATGTATTTTTGTTTCAAAATGTCCTAATCTAAAAAAGTAGCCAGATGGCACACTGTTGTTGTGTTCTACTGCCACTGAAATGTGTTGGTTGGTATTTTACTGGGCTATCGGTAGCTGACTTACTGCTACTATGTTCATGTTGCCCTGCGAGGACGCCAGAGGCCATGTTGATAAAATTACAGTTAGCCAGTTAGCCCCACCTGACAGAGATATTTGGTTGCGTGCCTACTGCATGCAATATTATATCAATATTCCAGGTCTGTGCACTCTAGTGTTGCTGTAATATTGTTGGTACAATACATAATGGGAAACACTATTCAGTGTGAAATACCATATATAAAGAACTCAGACACATGTTTGGAAGGCACTCCTCATCATTTTTAAAATCACTTAATCTTAAATGGATGGACAACATACAGTGAAGCTAATATCTGAATGTCCGCCTTCCCTTTCCCACAATGAGGTAACACCAGCAATCCTAAGGTCTCTGTGGATTACAGCAAACGTGTAAGTCATCATCAGAGGGAAACACATGGAATGGCCGTGCAATCACTCTGACCTCAGATCTCTAAAGGCCATCCAAAAGGTGCTTCCCACCCAACAGCCTTTTCTCGCACTCGCACAAAAGCTCAGAGCTTCCATTTCTCTCCTCCATTGTGGCATGGGTGTTCAGACCTTGCGGCTGGAGGCATGCGACAGTGTCTGAATGCACAGCTCGCACCAACAGAGGAACGCCTCTATTGTCAGAGCTTGCTTAGTCCCTGGCATGACAGTGCCCACCACTTGCCCAGAAATCTGCGTCCCAAATTCCCTGAGCTTTGTTTGGCCTCTGCAACCCCCCATCCCCCCCAACTCAATCACTCCCCACCGCCACTAACCTCCCCCCACTCCTCCCCCCCACCGCCCCAGTGAGCTCCCTCACTGCTGCTGTTTCTCAAATCAGATTCACAGATTCTTCCGTTTCAACTTCTGACCAAATTTCTTCATTTAGGTTGACCTTCGGATCCTTCTTTGCGCTCAAACAGAGATTATGGGGTGAGCAAAATGGGGCAGGAGGCTGCCAGATGCCTGACTGCAGAGGCGCTTCTCGTAGGCCACTCGTGCCTGAAGCGTCCCCATGCCTTCCCATCTCTGGCCTGCGCCAGTTCAGTGTGACTTATAGAGTTTGGGCCTTTTACTGCCAATCCCACTTTGAGTGCATTTTTCTGATAAACAAAAGCACATTCAAGCTTTAGCTTCTCATTTCACACTGTGTGCTTTGGCTCCGGGCAGTGCTTTCCTGAAGCCCTTGGCCTGCAGTCCCAAGCATGGATCCAGTTGGCTTTCCTTAAAAAAAAAATCCACATGTGGAAGATTAGCCTCCATCTTTCATCCCGGCAAACACCACGCTCTCCAGTCATCGTCCTTTACCGAAGCCATCATCACTTTTCAGGCAGCACCACATGGACACATGACTGACATCCCTCACACTCATACTTGACTGATGTTCCTCACGCTCTACCTAATTGACATTCCTCACATTCGTGCCTGTCTAACATCCATCATACTCATACCTGACTAACATCGCTCACACTGAAACCTCACTGACATCCCTCACACTCATACGTAACTGACATCTCTCACAATCATACCTGACTAACATCACTCACACTGAAACCTGACTGACATCCCTCACATTCATACCTAACTGACATCTATCACAATCATACGTGACTAACATAGCTCACACTGTAACCTGACTGACATCCCTCACACTCATACCTAACTGACATCTCTCACAATCATACCTAACTAACATCACTCACACTGAAACCTGACTGACATCCCTCACATTCATACCTAACTGACATCTATCACAATCATACGTGACTAACATAGCTCACACTGTAACCTGACTGACATCCCTCACACTCATACCTAACTGACATCTCTCACAATCATACCTAACTAACATCGCTCACACTGAAACCTGACTGACATCCCTCACACTCATACCTAACTTACATCTATCACAATCATACCTGACTAACATTGCTCACATTGAAACCTGACTGACATCCCTCACACTCATACCTGACTGACATCGCACACATTCTTTATAACTGGCCTTGGACTCCTGCATCCCTAATGTCTACCCTATGCCTCCTTCCTCACTTTCACCAGATACAGAATAACTTGAAATCTTTCATGGGGCCCAAAATCCCTAATGTTAATGAGTTTTCACCTTTGTCCAATAAACCACTTGCAGTTTCTTAGGTTGAATAAATCATTTAAATAATGACATTTAGTTACTATTTACAAATTCATCACATTGCAGCCTGAGGTATACCAGTGGTATAATCCAGAACCTGTAGATGTGGAATGGATATGCTTTTGTGAGTCTTTCGTAAAATTAATTAGTGTTCTTGGAGCACATTTGCGATCACGGCCAGTTGAATGTAACTTTCTGTAGATTCTACTGTAGTTCTGTAGTTTTTTCACTCCATAAAAAAACTCACTCACAAATTCCATTCAGAGTATTTTGAAAAGACTCAAAATATTTACATAATGTTTTCTTATTCTTTCATAAGCAAGAAATATATTCCCTACTGAGTTCAATAATAATTGAAACGAGCAGAAAAATACTGGTATATTTTTAATGTTGTACATATGGTGCTGCAAACAAGTAGCTGTGTGTGCTTTACTTAATTGTAGGAGTGCACAGTTTGAATATGTTTAACCTGTAAAGTGTGAATTGCACACCAGATGGAAAGATGGCTGAGAATAAAGCAAACATGACTGCTAATATTCCAGCTATTAAAACAATGTTGATCTTCAGATCTGATGCTCACCTCTCTTCATCTATGCCCAAAAAGAAATATCAGAGCATTTATTAACGCTGTACATGAAATGTTAGCCGTGGCACAGGACGACCCCCGGGGCATCACTAGTCTTAGCGAACAGATGTGCCGCCCACTCGCAACAGTTGTACTCTACCCACAATGCCCGGGTGGGAGGAGCTGGCCATGGAACGGACTGAAGATGATACCTCACTTAGCCATTTACCCGTTTGCTCCCGGGAAAGATCAAATCTTTTTTTTTTTTTTTGGGGGGGGGGGGGCATTGATGCAGTCGTGCAGGAGAGGATCAATATTTACTGACAATCTTCCCCTCTGCCACCACCTGCCTTGTCTTACTAAGAAACCAAAAACACACAAACAAGCACATGGAGAACACCTCAGAGGAACAAGCTCAGGACTGCAGTTTCTGCTATTTCACTGGGTAATATTTGTTTTGTACTTTTAAATTGGCAACCAGGGGAAGGGGATTGTTTAATTTAAGTTGGGTTTTTTTTCAGAACTTAAACAAGATATATTACAATAATACTAATAATAAAGATAATCTAAAAACTAATTTCAAGACTAATTTCCTTAGTTATTTTTTGAAACATAATGAATAGTTAATCATTTAGATTTCTTTCTGTGGATGGGCAGAAAAAATGCATTAAACTATACATTCATTTCTTTTATCAGGCATGTAATAGTTATCTTTAATTGCTTTTTAATATGCTCAGTAGAATGTCTTCTTAAAAGTAAAATGGAACCTATATTTTATCTGTCTGATTTCTTCTTCCTGTGTATACTGTGCATGAAGTTATTTCTGAAAATCAACGAGAGCACTGTTTTATTCAGTGGATTTCAAAATTCCAAGTTCATGTCACTTACGAAACTCAATGAATACATCTGGGGTTCCTTATTTTGAAATTTATTTTTGCACTGAAATCAAGCTCACAAGCAGAAAGGGCATTTGTACTTTTGTGTGTTCAGATATTAGGGAATTGAAAATTGTTGTCTTGACTTGTTGTGAACCCACAGTTGGACAGTCTGGCCGCTAATTCTGCCGAAGTGTTTTTTGATCCTTGGCCAAGGGAATAAAAGCAGTTTTGTTGCTGGTTTGTCTCCTCAATTTTCTGGAGAGTCTTTCTCAATGTAGATGGTCCATTTCTCCCCCAGATTAAGAGCTAGCAATGTCCCAGGTGTGCTCAGGTGTGTCCTGTCATCTCTGTCTGTATCCTCCCCTGAAATGGGCCTGTGCACTCACGATACATGGAGAAACAGGATAATTGAAATTATACTTACAGTATATTTGTTTTTTCCATTCATACCAGAGGCCATAACTGAAATTATGTGTTGAAACAAAAGGATTGGAACAGCAAACTGAATTGCCATTCTGAAGTCCCACTGATGGAAACATATTTGAAGTCATTTACTGGCCTCTGTCCCCTGTGCTCTTGCGTTTGTGCATTTAGTAATGTTTTAATGGGAATTATTTTTATGGAAAATAACCACTGCTTGCATGGAATTCCCTGTAAGGCCCATATAAATATAACATTTTAGTGGAGAATTAACTTTGAGAATATTAGCACTACTTTTCACAAATTCTAAAATCTGAGAAAAGGTGCGCCAGCAATTTCATGGATTCAGATGTAATTCAATTTTGTCATTAATTGCTTGTCTTCTGAATCCAGCAAATAAAGGTTTAGTGTTGCAAGGCTTAACTAGGTACTTACATAACACAACAAACTTACTCCAACTGTGGAAGGCTAGCTACAGAGCCAAGAATACATTAGCCAAATCATTAGCTGAATACCTGATGTATTCATGGAATGTTAACATGTAACATAATTTTTTTTGAATAGAGACAGCATTTATTGATGCAATATTATGTGATCTCACAGTTCAGATTTAAAGAGTGAGTCTCATTCAAATGTTCATATTTTTCATGTACCCATGATCTGTTTTAAAGTCATTAACACTGCAATGACGATGTTAATAAAACATTATTTTTGATACAAGACGATCAGAGATCCACTCTTTTGTATCCATCACTGCCTCATTTTGTCAGTCTGCAATGCATGGTTTTGTGTGGTTCAGAAATAAATGCGTTGTGGGAGCAAACTGAACTGCAACTTCAAGTAGTAATACATCTATTTGAATTAATGTTAACTTGAATTATGCATTTTCCTTCACAAATATTTAGCATGTGTACTAAAATATGGATGAAATACATAATATGTATGAAACTGAATATGGACAGATGTTTATTTAAAAAAATTAAAAAAACAATTTAATTTGTTTTATACAAAACAATTTACAATTAAAATCCATCAAAATGTCAGCCTTGTCACAATTTCTCAGTACACCATAGGTCATTAATGTCTAAAACTAAAGCCCATGTTTTTGTACCTGTGGACTAAAAGCTTGCACTAAACATGATACATCACATGACATAGAAAGTTGTTAGTTTGCTGGACCAGATCACATTTACTGTACAAGTCCATTATTTCCTCATGAGGGGAATAAAGATACTTTAGCCTGGGCTTCTGAAATCACAGCTTGACAGTGCAATGCAGGTCCTCTGGCCCTGGAGAAAGATTAAGAAGAAGATGAGCGATGTGAAGATGAGGACTAAGTGGAATGAACTGTGTTGACACTTTAATTAACACCCCAAACAGAGGGACTTTACTTCCAAAGTCCTCTGTCAATAAATACAGTCAATACCAGTGATCTGTGCTTTCACCACCTCCTGTTTCCTCTTCGCGCTACACTTCTGAAGTGGATTAATGGAACTCTGTCACATTCCCCTTTTCATCTCCTCCTCCCTCTTTTGTCAAACAGCATGCATTTTACCGCATGTCATTTTTTCTCATTGTGCATTCAGTTTTATTCAGCTCAAGCATTTTAAAAAAAACTTTTCACATTTTGTCCTTCTGAACCTATCTACCTTTCATTTTACCCAACTGTTTATGTGTACCAATATATCCGCCTGCCTACCTGCTTCTTGGCCAAACCTGTGATTTTCCAGTGTAACTAAATGGGGCAAAGGTTATGTAGAGGACACATACTGATGAAGCTACAGTAAAATCATTTTCAGGCAATTCACTGGCATTCATTCTTTAGAATTTCCTCACTGTATGTTAGGAAATCAGTTATATTTGAGATTTTACTGACCACTGGGTCCTTGTTGATGAATGTTAACTGGTATGATAGCAAAGAAACCTAGGAGGTGTTTAAAGATCCACTGGGTAAGGAAGTAAGAAATCAATGAAAAGTGATACTCCAGATGCTCTGGAAAGTTTTAACATATGATAACATATGATATTCACTCACATGTCATATTTACTCACATTTCTGGCCAAAGTACAAGCAGTTATTATGCATTGTGACACATTAACAAATTATGACCTAGTATTACCATTCATTTTAGTCTGAATTAAACAGAACATCCATTGCTTGTTTGATAACAATCATAAACTGTAACACATATACAAGTGTGTTTTCCTGTGTTATTTCATTCATTCATTCATTCAGATGACAACTGTTAATGGGAAGGCCAAAGCATGCATCAGAGGAAAATCACCTGCACATATATTGTAAATCATGATGCTTGTCATGGAGAGTTGAGCAAAGGGAGGACACTTCATTAATGGTGAGCCTTCCTCAGTCTGACTACATCCATTAAGAATGAATTAAACTTACATTGACCACAACAGGGTGAGGAAATCTATTCCTGAAGACTTGGATTTATTTTTTCCTTGTTTTTCTCTATCATTCTCCTCTGCCACCCTTTTTTCCTTCAACTCATTCGTCCATTCTCATGTCACTATTTGAATCTCTCAATTCCATTTACCCCCTCATCTCTCTCTGTTTATTTTCTTCCATCCAGTATCTTCTCAAACAGAGCCTCCATAACTCTTTCCGATATCTCATATCTCTGATATGCCCTTTCCCTCTGTTCTCCAACTCTTATTTTTTCTTCTCAAACTCACTCTATCACTCACTTTCTGGGCCCCACTCTCTCTTTCCTCCAATCAGAGTTAGATTTGAAGATCGGTGGTTCCTCGGGAGATCCTGCATGTTCCCCCCCCCCCCCAGAGGGGAAAATTAATTCCTCCTCCTCCTCCTCCTCCCTTTCTCCAGTGAGTTGCTGCTGCTTTCCTTTCTCTCCCTTCTGAAAGGATACAAGAGAGAAGAAATCATTCCTGAGGGTATCCTGCTTATATACAATTTCATCCCCATTTAAATCCGCTGATAGCTGTGAATCCCCATGCCTTCTTGGGGAGAGTGCGAAAGAATGATAGCAGTTTTGGTGAAGATACTAATATTAGTCTTTTGGCACAGGTAGTGTAAACAGGAGCTTGGGACCGGGTAGGCCTATTGATTGTAACACATAAGCGGGCTTATATAAGAACAGCTCACAAAACAGATACAAGATGAAAAGGAGGGGGGACTCCTCAGCTTCATTTTCATTTGGTTATTTTTGCGTACTTGCAAACATTTATTTTAATGTCAGCATTTCAGTATGAGCTATTTCCAATACCCAATATTCCCCCAGCATAATATCGATAATTTCTGTTTCACACTTCCCATTTCATATACAGTATGGGTTATGGCAATTTGGTTTGTTACACTCAGAAAGGAGTTCAAAAACTCTTGTCAGTATAACAGTATGTCCTGCATCAAAACCAAACTATATTTTCATCTTAATTTTTGTATTATTATAATTATTATTAATTTTAATAATAACAATAAAATAATAAACCATTTATTAAAAAGGGTGGCATTTTTCTTTTTTTATTAATCCTTGTATTAATACCAGTTTTAGTACCATACATTGGCTCATTAATTCGTTATTTAAATGAGATTCATTAATGCAGAGTGCACACAACCCTGTACTCTCAAGGGAGACTTTAGAAAAGCACTGCGCTGATCTCACATTTTGGTACCAAAGGTATTATACAGCTTTCTGCGTTTCAAATGTCTGGAGGGGATGCAAGGCTTTAAAAGGTAACTAATAATACACTGGAATTTTGAAAAAATAAATATTTTAAGTGCATTTTAAGATAACAGATATGCTTCCATTATAATGTTAGTATGTTATAGTATTCAAATGTGCTAATGTCAATGATAATTATGATGAGATGGCACAAAAAGAACCTCCTTCATCAATATGGTTCAGTATTTACAGAGAACTGCTATTTTTGCTTCTATGAGATTAAATATTGTGAAATAATTTGATAAATTGGGTGGATGAAACTGAGAAATATACTTTCTGAAAGAGTCTGTTCATGAAACAACTTGAAGTAGAAAATAAAGAATGCCAGTAGGATCCCAGCCAATGGCTGCATTCTCTGTCCAGAATCCGTTACGTGGGCATCGCCTGTCACATTCATTAGAAGGAAAAGGAATCATGGGAATTATATAGTGTGGGTCCGTAATCTCCAACTGATGCTAGGAGTGCTTGGATTTTAATTTCAATCAAACAACAAATGCGTGGGTGGAGTACTAATTATATGTAAAATACTGAGAGATGTCACAAGGTAAAAACTGTATTCATTTCTTTTGGTCAGCTATCTAAATATCTGTAATGTACATCTATCATCGTTTCACCATGCTGTGTTCTGACACCATGAGAGTCAATTGTGTTTTTCTTAAAAAAAAAACATAGATTGCTCTTCTTATTGATGGCTGAACTTGCCAAATAATGTTGGTCAAAATAAAATCTAAAACCTAATTTCAGTCATGTCAAAGTAAAGGACAAATGATTGAATCCAGGCCTATATCTTGGGTGACTCAGGCCTAATACGTGGGTATGCATACATACGACATATACAATATTTCTGTAAGGATAATATTTTATTAACAAGCTGTACACTTGAACTATAAAATGCATTTATTGCAATCCTGTTTTGTTCCATCATATCAGTAAACTCTAAATCAATGTGGCCTATTTGCTATTTTTAAAATAAGCAAGCATGTTTATAATACTCGGGTGATGAAACTTAAGCAATTTGCAGTTCATTAAATCATTAATATTAATAACAGATTAAAGTCATTAATATGAATATGATTTCCATTTTAGAAACATAATTTTTGTTTTAAAACACTTCCCCCTTCTTTTTATTGTGAGAACCATCCTGGCACCCTTGGAATCAGCGACAGGTTTTGGAATGAATGAAAGAAAGGAAGCGATAGAACTGTAATCCCTATCAATGCACTTTAGAAACCACCTTCTCCCTAACACGTGTGACTAATGTGCACAAATCTCCCACTATACAAGCTGTCAGCGAGGATGGCTGTGGCTGTTGTTCTGTCATTCATCGCGCAAACGTAATAAAACCCGCTTGTTTTATTTGTTCCGTTTTCTTTTTCCTTTGTCTCGGCTCCCTGCAAACAAATGTACCTTGAGGTCCCTGTGTAGGGTTTTTCTCTCTTCGCAAGTTGTGCCTTCCCTGCGAGCGTGCGCGCTCCGGAGCCGTAATGACATTAAACGCAAACACTTAAAGGGCTTTCGGCAAGAGAGACGCTTTGTTGGGCGCCAAGGCTTCCAAAAAAGGGCTTTCATTATGTGCATGAATTTAATGCCAGTGTGTGTTACCTGATAACATTAGGAGAGAGGAGGCAGGAATATGCCTACACTGGCAAGGCGTCAGGAACACTGACCACCAACAGGATTGCAGCTGACGCTGGGCATGTATATTCATGGGCTCGGAATGGCCTGATTACTGCTATTACAGAATTATATCCGGAGAGGTGCAATTCATTAGCCTTCATTTCTCTTTATCCAGCTTTTGAATACAAGGCTGCCTTAGTGGTGCAGGGCTAGATAAATGTTGCCTTTTGTCCTCTGTCTCAATCAGCTGACTGGAAGCACTGGCCAGTTCTGTTGTATCTTGTTCTGCATTGAGATATCGCAGGAAACCACTATCTCTAGCCTTTTAAACACAGAGGATAACAACCGTTTCATGAGCTTCTGTTCTGTATGCAGTGACTGAGGCAGTGTTTCAGCTCAGTCCACTTCATTTGCTTCCGATTCATGGGGGAGATTCAGCCCAGGTCGGTTCCAGCCCAGTTCAACTCAGAGACCACGATAGTCCAAGATGGACAGTATCCACAAAAAGACCAAAACCAGGATGGCCTGAGTCCAAGACAGGAAAAAACAAAAACAAATTTAGAATAGTACATTATTATTTATTAATATGGAATACAGTGATCAAAGCATTGCCCACCAGATAGCATATTTTAACCACCAAAAATGTATTTAAAAAAATGTAATACATTGTATTATAAAATACATTTACACAACAACTAGTCAAGGTCATTTTCAAGTGTGAGTCAAATGGCAGCCCAAAATGGTGGGTTATGAACAGGAATTTCAATATATCAGGTTTTCTGTCTGTACCTATGTCATCCTGGGTTATTAAAAATTTGTCAAGTACATTGTGTACCAAATGTATCAATTTCCAATAATTGATGCCTACTGATGATTCAAGGACAAAATTATATTTTCTGTCCAAATGTTATTTTCAAATGGGATTGCGTAGAAAATAGACATTCAGTAGGGTGACCAAGCATCCATATTTCAGCATGCTTTCTGACTAATTGCCATTATTGTAAGTTCTCATTGCATTATCTGTGCGGTCCACCAGGGAATCTGGTCACCTGCAACCTACTCCGTGATAATCTCAGTCATTGGGGAAAATTCCCAAAGTGCTGATCACCAAGTGTGTTGTGTGGCAATGATTTTTGTACCATGAAGTTCAGCATCAGTGAGGTGTCTATTTTTTTTTCAACAACAACAACAAAAAAAAAAAAAAAACATCTTGTGTGAAAGTTCAGTAACTGTGTCCATTTACATTTTAGGTAATGAGGTAGCTATTTATTTTATTCAGTATAAGCGTGCCTGTTTCCATGACATTTGGCAATGAAATGTACATTTTACAATAGAATTGTACACATGCCAAACAGCTGTCATTTAAATACACTCCTTTTTAAATTAGAGCTCCTAGTCCAAATCAAAATGAATACTAAATGTTTCAGGGGCTGTGAGAAATTGGGATATCACTGAAATTGACTAGAGCACATCAGTAAAATATCGCTGATTTCATTAAACATGCTACACTGCTGTACTGCATGTGTCACACTCCAAGTCAGATTCACCATCACAAAACATATAAATGATCTTCAATATAACCACATTACAACAAATTGAACAAACATGTGCCTATTGTGCTTTTAAATCCTAAGGTTTGATTCTTTCCTTCTTATAACACACACTTTTAAAACAACATGCCGAATATATTTTTGTTTATTTTGTAACACTCATACACTTTGACATAGTTTGACATAGCACTACATTTTCAGATTTTAATTTCAGGCAGGTGTGATTTTGTGATTATAAATGTATTTACATCAGTGTGATGGCTGAATATGGTTTGGGAAAATGAAGTAAATTAAAGCTGCAAAATGGACTTTGTTTCCAGATGAAGGGATAATTTTATAAATCTAGGGAAAACTAGCAGTTTTTCACCGGTGTAACTGAGGTGGAAATAATGACAGTGTTTCAGCATGGTTTGAGCATCGCTTGCAGATCAGGATGCCAAATTTGTTCTGCAGGTGTTTCTCATGGAATATCTCCACAACATAATGAGAATAAGGGCTTTGATATTGTATTTAACCATTGCACATTTCATAAATACAAAAACACCTTGCAGTAAATACAAAATAATTATCTATTTATTTAGTCAGCGACTAAAACTTGACAACATTGGTAATTGGGCAAAAAAGTCCTGTTTTCAGGCACTTTTGAATCATAAACCAATCTGTCATTAAAATGATTAAACTGCAATAGGCATGGCAAGTTCTGAGAAGGTGGTTTTAATCTACAGATCACAAATGCACCTGGTCCATACAGTAAACACAAATAAATGTAACCCAGCAGTGTTTCCAGAGACCCAACAACAATGGTCAACAGGAGTACACTGCCTGGCTGGAGGACTACCATACAGTGGTGTGACATATAATCATTAAGTGGAAGAAAGAATTGCTTGCTAAAAGTAATATTTAAGAAATAGTTGTCTCTGACTGTGTGCATTGCCTTTCAAATGGAGTTAAAAATTATCATTTTAAATTGAATTCTTCCATACATTTATGAATTTGGCAGTTGCTTAAATGAACTAAAAATATTGTGCAAAAATTATTACAAACAAGAACAAGTCACTTAAATTTGGTTCACATGGCTAAGGACAGAGCATTGCAGATAGACTAAATATGGTTCTTAGTAAGCTTTCAAATCCACTTATTCCTGGGATGAAGTCAGATACCAGGCACCAGAGAGCTGCAGTATACGATAGCATGTAAACCATTGAGTGCGGGAGATATTTTCCCTTTTCTTTCCAGTAGTGTAAATATTTCTCTTGTGTGACTTAAAATCTGGAATCGCATTAGCGCTTTAAATGATGAGGACCAGGCAGCAGAACACGGCACCTGAAAACGTTTGCACTCCGGCATTAATTGTCCTGCTGCCTCGGGCACACTCCGCCTCTCCTTTTTGGCACATGTTCCTTTCTCATCCAGACAGAAAAGACAATGGCTATTACCTAGTACACCTGGGCTCCGGGCCGCACTATGCTCTTAATATCCTTTAAATCTCCACATAAGGTATGCCTTCCATAGGGCTTACAATACCATTTGCTCTAATAAATTCTTTTGGCAGGAGTGAAGGCAAGCTGCTCCTCCAGCCCCTGGAGGACTCGGGAAATGGGAAGGGTGAGGCATCCCGAAATATGAGGATAAATAGCGGGTAATCCTCATGGACTCCAGCCTGGTAATCAACACTCCTCCAACTGGAAACATTTTCCAATTCCTCCTACTAATTGAACTTCTTTTTACCTGGTAATTCTGAAATGGCGGGCCGCAATAATCTACGCTGACGTATAGAACAAGGAGGAGAAAATGACAAGGATGAGAGCTGTTTTAGGGATTGTAATAAGCAAATCAAATTAATGACAATGAGCGTTCACGCGGAGCGGAAGAGGGAGAAGGGCTGGTGAGACAATGTGAGCCATCGTGTGCGCCGTGTTAAACACTTCACGTGATGCAGAGGAGCTAATCCGCCGCACCTCCATCTGAAGCCGCCATGTGATTATATAAATAAACAGCTCGCACGCGCAGGAGAGCGAGGGATCGTCCCTCGTTAGTGCCCCTCATTAATGCTCAGGCTCACTGGAATGAGTGGGTAATTAACGCAAAAGCTGAAAAAAAAGATTTAAGTGTCGACTAATAGAGGAGCTTGAAGGTATTTATTTCTTATTGTGTTCACGCAAAAGTCATTATGCGCCACTAGAGTTTTTAACCAAACGTCTCGGATGAAAATGGAGAGAGCTTTAAAGAAAGAAGTGTGTTTCTGTCTTTTTTCGCCTCCTCCACTTTGTGATGACTGCGATGGCTTCAGGCTTGCCTGGATCCTTAACACATGAATGCACTCCTGTTGTGGGTCTATACTGCAACAGAATGTGAACCGTCACTTGTTACTTTAAATAATAGATTGCTTCCCCTAATTCCCTGCCTGGTATTTTTGGCAGAGACGAGAGACATGTGGACAGCCAGCATCTGTCAGACCCCCGTGCAGATTTAAACTATTCACCGCACAAAGTTTAATGTTTTGAGAATTATTATTGAAGCAGAGACACCTGGATTATCATCTCGACCAAAATGTGTGGGTTATCATGCACTGTGCATTGCCGTCCTATTTATCATATATTGGAAGTTATACAATAATGTGTCAAATAAATGTACAGTATGGACTATGCATTACATAGGAAACTAGTGGAAATGTGAATTTTTTTATTCTTCAAAGCTGCAGAATGAATCTTTAATGTGATTTTTAATATACATTCGGACATGTGCATTTGTATATGTTGTCCTCCTTTGGGGCTCACAATGTATAAAACAAAATTATTTGTTTCCGGTTACTGTTTTAGTTTTTATTTTAGCTGGCTTCCCCATGTGCATATTTGAAGGTTAAGCGGTTTAATAGTAATTATCCTGAAGTGATATTTGAATATCATCTTCCCTAACTACCTCTTTATGAGCTTCTTGATGTCCTAACAATAGTTTAATTGTTAGTTTAGCCGCCCACTCAATGGATGGGCATGAGAAAGCGCGTAACAGTACGAGGGAAAAAAAGTCTTTCAAAAATAAATAAATGTATAAAATTAAGAGACACCTGCATCCAGCTCTCCTTAAATAGATGTCTTTGTTCAACATCCATTACGCATTTATACATCTTGACAACCCCTAAAATTCTGATGGAATTTAAAAAAACAATTTTGAAACACAAGGCATGATTCAATCCCACCAGTCTGGCCTTAATTTTCAAATCAAATATACGTACTTGCACGTAAATTTTGGTTATTGCATGCAAAAACATTTTATTGAGAAAGGAATGCTAAAAAAATTATAAATGCTTATATTTGTGACTGAAAGTTAAGGCAAACAACCCCTCAACGCTGCCCAGAGAGGGACTGACACACAATCCCATCAGCATCACCCACCGTCTCCTTCCAAAGATCTCTGCCCTGGGGGCAAGAACTGCAGCCACAATGTCGAGGGAGGGGGTGGGGGGGTCGCAGCCACATGGTGAATACAGTCACCCCCCCCCCCCCCCCACCCCCACCCCGTGTTTCCTGGCTGGGGTGGGGGTGGTGGGTGTAGGGTGAGGGAGGTGGGCTTCACATTGTTCCCGCAGGACCCCCCAGCAAAGGCCAGAATTCCTCCACGTGTGTGTGTGTGCGTGTGTGTGTGTGTATGTGCGTGTGCGTGTGTGTGAGCTGTGCTGGGATGGCGTTAGACAAAGGAGGCTCTCCTGCCAGCAGCGGCTCGATCCCACCTAAAGCAACACATTTGTTCCCCATCCTCTCCTGGCTCTGATCGGCCACTCCGGTGGCGCCTGCGTCTGGACAGGAGAGGCCCCCGGGAAACTGGAAAGTGAATAAAGAAAATCTGTCAAAAAAGAGAAAGAATAAGCATTTCTCCTGCTTTTTTGTTGAATGCGGATTCCCAAAAAAAGGCAGCCAGAAAGACAGAAGGTAAGGCTTCTAAGAAAACACGCACACACGTGCACATGCACATACACACACATACACACGCATACACTCACACACGCACACACTCTCACAGAACATTGATTTGGGGAGGGTTGTGAGTACCTGATTCTTTCCCTCTTTTCTCCTCATCTCCCTTTAAAAATCAGCAAATCCATTTGCTAAACAGCTGCACCTCTGTACTGAACAGATAACAACCTGGGCCAGACTAGCTCTGCTGTGAGCTGACGCTGATAGGCCCAAATCTCAGGGCTTTTTTTAAAATGCTAATGACAAGGAACATATCCCAAGCCAAAAATGCTCTTGTAGATCTGTCAATTGCTATTTTGACAGATATTTGCTTGTAAGTACACACAACACTTGTTCCCTGTGTCTTATCTCACGCGCTGCAGAACACTGACCTACATTGCATCAAGCACAATACGATGCTCAAACATGTTCAATACCATTTTTCATTTTCACCTTAAAAAACAGACGGAGCTCAATGTGATGGCTGAGAATCCAGTAAAAAAAAAATAAGGCATTTTCTTCCCCTCCAAAAAAAATCCTTGTCCTTTAGAAAGGATCTTTGCACTAAGTTCAACCACATATGCATTTTCCTTTAAGGGCTCCGCAGTGGCAAAGGAGAGCAGAAAAAATGTTTGGAAAGTGGAAGCCAAAGGCATTAAATATAAAGATGCTAAAATCATCATTATATATCAAGTCTCTTAAGAGAAAGGGCAAGTTGGAGATGTGACTCATGTTTGTATGTGTGACTCATTGGCTCTGCGATTACATGTGCATTGTTGGAAGACAAACCAACATAGATATCAGACTGAATACACTTGGAGTTTTGCACATTCATTGTCACCCTTGAAAACTTCCTAAGCTGGAACTATAGGGAAATGAAACTCAGTGAGCATCATTGAACATACGTATTTTCAGGTGGACTTACAATCGAGATACATAAGAACTGGAGACAGCGTCTGCTTAGTATTTCCATGGATTCCTATGGAGGCTGCTCATTGGCGTATGAAACCAGTTCATGGAAGTTGCCATGTTTGACTATGGGGCTTTTGGCACCAGATGAGCAAGCGCGCTGGGTACTTAACCATGAAGGGAGGAATGTGAATGAAAAAATATTATATCTTCTCTAGGGCTCAGTCAAAAAAACTGGTACCTGCAGAGTAATTCATTTGGTGTGGAGAAATTTTAGAATTTAGAAGTAGTGTCCAAAATAGTGTAATTAACCCTGGTAAATTCATAGTTCTGAATGGACTTGAATGGAATTAACTTTAGTTAGTAGTCATGAGGTTTCAATCAGCTAGCTATCAAGGCTTCCAGTCTGATTTTTAAATTCTAAGCCAAGTGATGCAGTTTTGTTAATCAAAACAGCCAAATTCATGATGTTACTAAGGGGAAATTAACGGCATCAAAAAAATGGCCAAAATGCCAGTAACCTTTTCAATCCCGCAAGTCTTTGTGAAATCAGTGATTCTTAAGCCAATTTGGCTGATAAAGCTGATAAATACCTAGCTTTAGCAAATGTGTCCAGTGAGTCAAACATAATGTTAACCTTAGGCCAGACATACACTGCCCAACATTTTATGTTGTAACATCACAGGACACAGGTCACATTCCTCAACCATGATTCCTGTCCTACTATCTTAGGTCGCACCTTCCATCAACGAGGGACAGGTTTTGTATGCATTGGCCGCCAATAAGAAGAGAGGTCACCATGGACGAAGAGCAACTGATGGCAGTTTTTGTCAGCGCCTTTAGCCTATAGCGTATGCACAGAAGAAAACATTAGAAAGAAGAAATCTGGCACATAGATGGTTGGGGTCAAAGTAGGCAAAACGAACTCTCAGTACTACAGAGAGAGTTGTAGGTGAGAACGGAAATATTGCTAATAATAAGGCCACTAAATAGCTTCATTCGTCACATTATAGCTATACCTATTCTTATTTTAGTTTTAAAAGTTCACGAGAAATGTCATCGGTCATTAATATTTTGGTTGCATATACTGCTGAAATCTCATTGGCTAATGTGACAAATTGGCTCGTACTTGTCACAAGAGCAACAACAAAAATATCAACAAAAAAAAAAAAACGTTTGAAATGAGACAGCAATTAACAGGATCGTGCTGACCCTCTCACATGCAAGCAACAACGACTAATCTTGAAACTTTGTCTGGGACGCCCAATTTGACTGTGATATTGTGTGAAGTAGGCCAGACCTTAGGCTACTTAAAACTCAGGGATTTTTTTAAGAATCCCCCCTGTCTTAAATAAACCGCATTATCTCCTAAATTCTATACAGTATAGACATGGTTCAAAGTTTTAAATAAAGACCACATTTGTACCAAAATGACAAAATACCCTGATCCTATGGGAGTCTCACTCCATAAACATACATGACATATTTTTCAGAAAAAAACAATAAAGAAATACAGGAATTGTTTAGTCTTTTCTTTATTCCACAGAGATTATATGTAATTCTAATACTGGAAGAAGCAGATTTATTTTTTCAATCGTACCACAGGATGTGTACAACACCTGGATAAAAGTTTGGAGAGCACTGAACAAAGCAGTAAAATTTGACGTGTTTTCCCGTACACCTCTCCAAATGGCATCAATATTGTGTACATTTTTTTTCCCAGTCGTATTTCACTTCTAGAAGCTAATTCTATTGAGGATGGTACCCTCTGGTCACCCAAAAATCAAATATTCTTTATTTACACATTCTCTTTTTGACTAAGTCCTGTATTTCAGTCAAATGATGACCTTTTTAAGAGTTTCTATGCACAAAATGTGTTCATAATGGTTAGTTATCACACAAACTAAATTCATTTAGAAACAATCAAACCACTTAGTTTTAGCTTACTAAGTGTTCTGACCTGCAATCAGCTGGCAGACTTATGTCAATCAGGCTTGTAACAGTGAACCTCCGGATCACAACAGAGTGAGAGCTAACAAGGAACAAAATGACAAAACAATATATGATTGAATCATTAATGATTTACAATAATATAGTGCCCTTTATCACTACTTCAGTGTCTTTTTGCCAATAAACAAAAGCTCTGATAAACAATTGATAAAGCATGCACTAAGCTTTCATTCATGTGCTATGCGAAAACGCAAAGAGAAAGTTTGCGAAAGGAAAGGAGATAATGCCATCCCACAATTCCTTGCGGCAGCAACATTAAAGCGATGCACCATTTGGCCGTTCACGAAAACAAATAATCAACATGACCGACAAGGGACGCAGATCATCAACAATTATTTTCATACAATCATACTAATTGGGATTCATGTTGATAAATATGAGTGGACAGGAGGGTGAGCGTGAGCAACCATTCTCAATGTGACAACCATTTTGTTTCACTTTTGTGACTGGTAGCCTATATTCCTTTTTTTATTTAAATTCCAACCTTGGTAATGAAGTAATATTTTATTCTATTCGACCGCAGCCTATGATTACCGTAACGTATACGGGGTTTCCAAGCAGGGGCAAAAGTCATGATGGCTAGCTCTTAGAGAGGGTCGATTTTTTCAGGTAGAGTTTTTGGGTCATTTAGTCGACACTGGAACATCTAATCTAATTAACATAATTTTATTTATTTTTTTGTAAGGTAAGAAGTTGCTTTTTTATAAAACAAATTGGCACTTTTTGCATTTGAAATCATATTTACGTACATAGAAATGTTCATAATATTCAAATGCTCCTGAAAACACTTCCACCTCAATGGAAATGATTCTGAAAGAATAGTGACGCTTGAATGCCTGTGTGCAAAGAGCAGATCGATTGCTTAGGGCTCAGAGGGGGATTTCTAGCAATATCAATACCACCACTGTAGTATTAGTGGTTGTTTGACTTGTTGCAGACAGTTACAGTTTTAGATTATAAAATGCCATAACATCGACCTAGAGTGTCAATTTCAGCTGTACTTTGGGAGAAGGAACTGCCTTGTTATTTCTTTTGTTATCTTTAGTGGTTTTACCTATCAAGACGCGGTTCTTTTCATCTAAGTGCAAAGAGTCTAAGCTTTACATTGGTGTAGGTGTTACAGCAGTGCACCTTAAATTAGTAACTGATAAAAGAGACTTATTTTTGCCCACCGGCGACCTCCAGGAAATCATTAGGTTAAATGATTCACTAACTATTGATATGGTTAGATACTCTTATTTAACTACAAAATATGGCTCGATTTTGTTGAATATACATAGTTTTGACCTAATGGGATAATGTTATGATTAGCTGCAAATGAAATCCCCAAAGCAACATGTTTACAGCATTTAATGAAATAAACATTTCAAATTGATTTGGAACTGGAACCAATTCTTTAATCCAGTTCACAAAAGTGAAAACCAGTTCTGGAATCGACTCCAAGTTTCAGACCAAATGCCCAACATTAGTTTTCATAATATCCTCATTGTTTAGAGTCACCTTTTAGTTGATAGCTTGGTTACTACACCTACTTTTTGAGTTTAAAATGTCAGAAGGTTCTGTCAGAATGTCATGATCCTGAGGCGTTTGTGACCACTTATGTACTGATGGGTGAGTATGGAACCCTAGTGTTGTGATTGACCACCATAGGAAGCATTAAAAATAGTGAACTCTGTATACACAATGGCACGTGCTACAGTATCTTGTAGAATTCTTAATTTTATACACACTGTATTGTGCCTGTTTCTTGGAATTTGAGCCCTGATGCCGCACTCATTCCCCCTAAAAATATATCAAGTACTTTGTGTTATTAAAAAATCCATCCTTGAGACTGTTCTTGCTATTGATAGCTTGGTCTGGTTATGGTGTTCTCGAAGGTTTTCATTAAAATAAATGTTTGTTAAGTCACTATCTATCACCGAATTAGGTACCACAATGGTGATTGAGCCTATAGTTATATTATTCATATTATTATTACAATAATTTATGATTAAAGAACTGGGTGTCTGTAGCAACATTCCCGGGGAAAAAATCACAAGCGGCGCACAGTTAGTGACGCGATTTCCATCACTCATCAGTGGTTGGTCTCCCAGAGAGTGTAGGCGGAGCTAACGCAACAGGCTTGCTCTTCAACTCACTTGTGTACTGTTTTTTTCCAGTGTCTGCTAACGTTACAGTAACAAAGAAGGGGTGGGGGGGGGAGGTTATGGAACCCTAAAAAGATTTTGTGCAACATGAGAGGTCATATTATTTGTTAATGTACATTTCGTATTACATATGATGACAACGTAACGTTACTAAATTACACAGCTATTTGCACAGCTAACGCTAGCTACCGGACCATGTCAAGAAAGGCAAAATTAGTTCAGACAACGTTGCGCACAGCAGCCATCTCTCATATCAGGTGATGTTGCATTAGCTAGCTAGCTAATGTAATTAACATAATCTAATGTCAGCTAACAATTAGAAAAAACGCTACCGACCGATACCGACCTCGCAAACCGTCTCTCAAATGCAACGTTACTTTGTTGCAACATTGCAATGTAGCTAACTATTTACATTGCCATCAAGTTCATAAATATATTATAATGATCAGAATAAAGCCATCTTTACAGAGAGCATTAACCCTGAGTATAGGTGGAGCAAAGTCGGGTCTGATTTATGTGTAAAGATGTCAAGCCAGAGAAAACTTTATAAAAAAAATACAGCAGTATGGATTAGCGTTGTTATTATTTTATTACGCTTCCTCATATGTTTCTTCAGCCTTGATGCCCTTTTTTGATAAAATTTCCTTTGTTTTTGTTTTATTCTTCTTGTTCTGATTTCTAATTTAACACCCAGCTCAGCTTTATTCTCGAACAGTTTAGCTAGCAAAACCAGAAACACCAGGAGTAACATTTTGCAAGGCAGTTGTTCCAAAAATATCACACAACAATCATTCACGAGAAAGACAATGTTGATTGTGCACAAGATACATAATTGCACGAGCCACAGCGAATCCCGCAGATTCTTCTCTGCAGTGTAAAGATGTTCATACCGGGCAAAAGGTGGATAAAGAATGTCTGTAGAAATTGATCATCTCTAATTCTACCCGAGGTCTGCTACAGCATTTTAACCCGGCTCGGCAGTGTAAAGACTAACTAATACTAAAGATTAATTTAGCCTAATGTTAGACAATGAATGAGTATTTGCATAACATTACTTTTATAACAACCATTTTTTATTCAGTAAATAGTAAGTTTTATAGTTACCGTGGCCCAGGTGCCAACTGACTGACGTCACACAGGCAACACTGTTTGGAAGTTGGGAAGTGAGGTCCAAAAACACACCTGTAAATACCGCTTCTCGTCATTGGTCCCGCCAAAGAGAACGAAACGGAGATCTTCGAGATTATGTAACTTTATTTCCCCTGAAGGCTGTTTTACATTCCACACAATATAAAGGCTAGTTCAGACGAAAGATTTGTGATGCGACTAAAGCCAAATGCTATGCGCTATGTTTCGTGCCAACTAAACCCAGGTAACGCCATGCCTATCATGAAGCACAGTAGTGACTGCATCATACCACGGGTTTGCAGAAGGAACTATAGCCCAATACAGACACACATGAGGAGAACCTGTTTCAGTCTAGCTAGGGACTCTACTTTGGTAAAGTAAGCTAGAATACTTATTGAAACATTTTTGATTGAACTCAACAGACATTTATAACTAGTAGAAATATCTAGTCAGGTACAATTATCAACCTAGAGAGACTAGCAGCAGTAATACTGTAATAGCTATCAAGTTCAACATTTCTTTGTAACAAGGAGAGTTCATTGTCAAATTGGTAAAATGGAATGGGATTACATCCCCCATTTTTCTGTTTAGCTAACAATGTAAATAAATTTATGGCACCTACAGTATGTAAATGTTCAATCACAGCACAAAGTATTCATGGGCAAGGCAGGAGACATACTGTGGTTGAGAGATCCCTTGTAGTCAGTTTTTTTTTTCTTCTTTCATTGAAAATGTTCATCAAGACACAATAAAAAAGATGTATACTGGACCTAATCAATATAATGGAATATCCTGTTAATGTGATGTTTGTCATTTCTGAACAAGAGAGCTAAAGCTGAAGGTCTGTTTTGTAATTAAACATCGCAGAAATGGATAAGGACTGGCTGTGTTCCAATCCTTTGTTGTGCCCTCTCAAACGTCATTTGGCAACTTCACTCAGGAGATGTGAGGTAGTACAAAAGATCACAGTCGTTAATTTAGGGGAGGTGAAAGGGAGGGAGCAGAGTCAAAAGCTAGAAACGATGGTGTTGCCTGATGTAGTTTCATGCACAGGAGTGCAGTTCCTTTGGATTGTACTCCACCATAATGACCAGAGAAAGAAATCTTCATAAAATGATTACTGTATGCGAATATTATGTAATATAGATGTAGTAACTAGGCAAATATAAAACTTGATATACATTGCAGTCCATAAGTATTTAGACAGTGAAACCATTTTTGTTGTTTTGGCTCTGTATAGCACATTGGATTTGAAATGAAACAATGCATACGAGATAAAAGTGTTGTCTGTCAGCTTTAATTTGAGGGCATTTACATCCATATTGGATGCAGGAATTATAGCCCTTTTTATACCTTGTTCTCCCAATTTAGGGTACCAAAGGTAATTGGACAATTGGCTGCTCAGCTCTTTCTAGGCCAGCTGTGTGTTGCTGCATCATTGGTTCATGCTCAAGAAAGCTAAAAAAAAAAAAAAAAGTTGCTTCTAGGGGTGGCATTTGCATTTGGTCTCTGTTGCTGTTGTGATGATCAAAGAAGTGTCAATGCTAGTAAAGCAGGCCATAAGGCTGAAAATCAGAATAAATCAATACGAGCCGATAGCCAAAACCAGTGACATACTATGGGATGTAGAACGAGACCTTCAGTAAGCGAAGGATCAGTCTGAACCAGGTATGCCAGAATCATTTCAGAAGTGCAGGGGCCAAGTATATCTGCAACCCCCCATGTTGTGTGATTGCTTCTGGGGGTGGGGGGTGGCTAGGACAGTTATGTGACTTCATCACAGACTGACCATCCGATCATTGCAGACACATAATATCAATAAATTCTTCATGTATAATAGAAAGCCAAATGATCTGTCCATGGGGGAGGTCAATAAGAGAGAGGCCTATTTCCACCAGTTTTTTAAGCAATAGTTAGCTAATGCAACATTGTTTAGACTTTTGTACATCATCATTCTAGTTACTAATATTTATTAGCTAGGTAGTGGAGATGTTGCAGTGTTTTGAGGCAGATTGTTGACATCAGTTTGGGGGTACATTCCTGTCATTTTATACATTTACATCTAATGCAAAAGAGTTGTAACTATGGATTAAATTGGGCCTTAATGCTCAATTGAGCATTAGGCCTACTCATTCCAAATAAGCCATCCCAAAAATGAGAAAAACAAATTCAATTTGTACAGTAATCCGAACCACTCTGGCTAAACATACCCACCCTTTCATACTGCAGTACCTTCTTATAGCTAAAGTATAAAAAAGCAGCCTGTAAACATTTTTTAATCTTACCGATGTGGTGTCAATGTCTTTTAGTTAGCTAGCGAGTATAACAGCAAACATTAGCAGATCATTTATCTGTCTAAGCTAGCTAATGTTAGCCAATAATAGTCATAGTCAGTTATTAATCTAGCTAATCTAACTAAATCAGAGCAGTTTTTTTCTCTGACATAACAGCTAGAAAAAGTATGTGCAAGACTAAAACTTTTGGTCAGCTAGATGCAGAAAATTGAACATTCAATAGCTAATGCTTCCCACAGGAACACATTGGTGAACTCGGCAATAGCAAATAACCTAGTAGACCACAGACGACTTTAGTTTGCAAAAAAAAAAAAAAAAAAAAAAAAAGTACAAGTTTTATGGACAGATGATACAAGTATTAATCTGTACGAAAGTGATAGAAAGAGGAAACTGGAGAAAGAAAGGGACTCCTTATGATCCACAGCATACCACCTCATTTGCGAAACATGGTGGACATAGTCATGGCTTGGGCATGTGTGGCTCCCACTTGATGATACAATTGATACCAATTTCATCCATGTGTTGTGTCCAGTACAATAATATTGAACAATATCTACAGGCTGCAAGCTAACTGTGCTTCCTCTATGAATGGCTGCAGGCAGAAGCAATTTAGCTTTACTAATTAGTGACAGAAATATACCTTCCAGCATCTGTTTTCAGTTTCCAGTTATTTTCACTTGTATTGTTGTATTTATAATTAGTACAAATAAAAAGCAGAAAATGAGATCTCAGTTGTTTTAAAGGAAGCTCAATTCTGAATTATAATTGACAAATAACCATGTATCCATTCACTGGATGCAGTGATTAGTAACTGTGTGGTGCTGCTTGAAGTGTGAGTTTAGGGTTGACAGGCATGCAGTACTATTGGAGTAGCATTGGGAGACCATGTTTACAGTCAGTGACACGCATACCTCGCACCCCTCAACTCACGCTTGTGTTTCCATGACTTCACTTAGCAAAGTTAATGTTGCTTCAATCAGCTGCCAATCATAGAGGAAGTACAGTTAGCATGCAGCCAATAGATATTGTGTAATATTTTGTGCAGGATACATATGGATGAAATTGGTATTGTTTGTATTATCTAACTGTGATTCCCAAAAACCTAGGCTATAATCATTCTTAAGTTAAAGGCATACTATGCAGGATTTTTTAGCCTTGCTGCGGTCCTGTGTTTACAACAAAAGAAATGTCTTCCTCCGTCTTCAACTCAAGTCAATGTAGCTAGCTGGAGGTAACGTTACTTACAGGTACAACAGAAAAGCCGATTCCACATCTCCTTGGCAAACTTCATCTGACGCCAGAGTTGAACTTCTTCTTGAACAAGCCCTGTCGGCTTGTTCTTTTGCTTTACTGTATCTGCACTTCTTTGCTAACTAGCTAGCAACAAACACTCTACTGAAATCTGTTCCCAAACCACAGGCTCTATAGCCACACCCACCCCTCCACCACACTGAAAAGAGCACCACACCCAGAAACATCCCAAACACATCTTAGAGTAACAAATACAGGTAAAGGTGCACAAAATCGGTGAATGTGCGTAACATAACATAACATAATGATGAGAACAGGCCATTCAGCCCAACAATGCTCACCATTTTCCTCACTGAATTAGTGCTCTGATTACCTACAGACTAGCTAGTATCACCGTACCAAACCTAATCTTGAAAATCCCCAGAGTGTCTGCCTCTGTGTGATCTAGCAGGCTATTCCACACATTGACCACTCTCTGCATGAAAAAATTGTGTCTACGGAATTTACCTTTTGCTAATTTCCATTTATGTTCCCTCGTTCGAATAGCAGAACTCAACCTGAAGAATCTCTTGTAGTTCACTATTAGTCTATGCAAAGCTGATCCACCACTGAAAAAGCTGGCTCTTGTGAGTCCATCTGAGATGTTGTTGACATGGGCCACTGTGTGGAAATCTGAAATCTGCAGATCATGAGCATGATATTTATTATATCTTGCAAAGTGTCCATTATTTTTGGTGGTAGTGTCTTGCTGGTTAGAAATGCAAAGCAAAAACACATTCAAAGAAATTGATATGTTGTAGATTGATATCGAGGTGACACAAAGATGGTCTCTCAATTATCCAAGCATATCAGTTCCTTGTATTTGTGTGTATTGCCTCAAATAGGATTCAAGTACCCAATCACAGCTGATTAATGAGGTGATTTAACACTGATGCAACATCCAAGCATTTTACAGCAAGGCATGAATCACTAGAATTATAACTTAAATTGACAATAAAAATCAATATCCCAAATCCTAAAAAAAAAAAATCAATATTTTAAAAATGGGGATAGAGATATTTAAAGTATAAAATGAAATGTTAAAAAATTATAATATCAACGGCATCATCACACAATTATGTTTTGCATATGAATGGCTAACCTTACCTTTATAACATTATCATTTCTTGCTGTCCAAGGATGGCATCGCACCTGGCCACCAGGACAAGGTTGTTGCTGCCCCCTGTAGGGTACAGGTAGGTGGAATCTTTTATACTGAAAAGAAAGAAAAAGTATTCAGCTTGGCAAGGGAAATTCCATGGGAGTAGTCTTTAAACTCCTTTTTAAAATCCTAGTTTTAGGAATGCTTGATTCCAGCAAGGAGGGGAACGAGCTTCAGCGAGGCAATCTGAATAATTATATTTCAATGGTGTACTTTATCAGCTCTGCTCTGTGTTAGGGCCCACAGCACAGAAAAGCAATAGGAACCTTGATTGGTTCAGCAGTACTGAACTTCAGCATTTTCAGTTTATTTTTCATTTTGCCCAGCCAAAGAGAAACTTAAGTAAGTCTGTGTTACTAAGCAGGTGTGGGTGGGGATGTGTGGGACTGGATTTAGTCTTTCTTTTTTCAGGCATACATGCATGCGTGCCTTGTATTTTGCTTCCATCTCATTAGTCTCCCTGTCATGGTGGCTAGAATTAAACTTCATAGACAGAAGATAGAATGTTGCCCCACCCATGTGTCTCAGTCATAGACACTCCTGGGGCTAACCTCAAGACTATTGTTTCCTGTATTTTGTCTCTTGAGTGCACATATAGTTATTAAACTGAACATCTGGTGTCAGAAGGCACTGACAGTGGAACCTCTGAAAATGCATTCAGAATAGGGGTCATTCAGAACGGAGAAAAATTTGGAAATGTTTTCAACTTTTTTAAACTGGAGTTTATTAACAAGAATTTTCACTTACATTACTGTAACTTTATTTTATGAATAGGCTACTCTCTGTTTGTACCTATAAACCACTGTTTAAATTAACTACTAATCAAACCATTAGTATCTTACATTGAAATCTTACATTCATTTTTTTAAAGTTCAAAGGATAAATAATATACCCTTTTCAGTGAAACACTATACCACTATACAATAATTTGGAAATTGTTTGATTTTTTCCAGCGCTTTGTTATATTCAATACTTTAGAATTTTCTATATTTAATTCTTGAGAAATGTTGTTATTACAAGCCCCTTTATTTAAATATGATAGCTTTTCACAAAGTGCAACGTATTGATTTTTTCCTTCCGTGATGATTAAAAGCTTGATATTGATAAGGAGTATGCAAAGTTTTAGCTTTATACTCATTTGGTTTATACATCCATAACATAATGTGTTGATCCTCCTCACAAATTGTCCTTATTTCATTGATACCTCACAGGTGCACACTGACCAATCAACATTTGTCTATAACTTCAACTGATAAAGAACTTGTTATTTTGTTCACAAATAACACTTGCATTTGTTAACGGTGTGTTGATTGAATCCATATCATTGAGCTTCTGTGTTCGGCATGTGTGTGTCACTGTATTTAACAAGATTAACACATAATGAGTGTGCAGTAATTACTGAGTTGGAGGTAAGAACATTATGTGGATAACAAGTCTTGAAGAGAGTGAAATATCATAACAACAAATGTCTTGGAGCAGCCCATGCACCTTTCAGAATATTAAAGCACACAATAATTGTGGTCAGTTTGTAACCCCGTATATGCACCATATATAATGCAAACTATTACTTTTATCTTATTTTAATGGTACATTGTAATATCATATTCAAATGTTAACAATGTAGAATACATATTTTACCATGAAAACAGTTGTTAGTTTCAATTCAGCAATGAAGTGATTTTCTGGCTTTCATTTTACACATAAATTTCAGCATGGAATTGGTCAATGAAAATATTTATAGGTTTAAAATTTTAAGGATTTATAGAAAAATCCCATAAAAAATTACTAAGTATACCCTCTGTAATGGGTGAAGTTGGGTTAATTCATCTGTTGGCAAATTTTTGCAACAAAATGCATTTGTTGCATTAGAAAATGAGGCCATGAATTTTAATGCAAAAAATGTGCTTAACCACCCAGCCCCCCCCCCCCCCCACCACCCCCCCCCCCCCCCAAAAAAACAGCTTTGAGAAACTAGGTATACCAGAGTAAACATTTTGTTCTTGCAAGCGGCTCGATGCCAATCAGCGATTAATGAGGCGCAGTTGAAACCGCTGGCTGAGCGAAGTTAAACTGAGCTGAATTAAGGAGCAATATCACTCCTCGTGCAGGTGCTCGCTGAACGAATAACCGCTTTAATTACTGTTATTCAATCATTTGCTTTTTTCCCTCCCAAACACTTGCATGGCATTATCAGTTTTTCTTGTCAATTTACAAATGCCTATCACGGTGTAATGCGTGCGTTTTTGTTTGCAGCATCGAGCCATATGTGACCCAGAAACATTTTGCAGGCAACCGAGTATTGTGAAGAATCGTGAAGAAACCCTGCAAGGTGCTGCACCCAAAGTAAGTCTTCAAACTCAATAGGTCGTTATCTTGGTTTCCATTATCTGGCTGAGATGTTTGAAAGACCCTTTGATGGGGCGCATCTGTGCTTGATGGTCGCCCCTGCTATACGAGAGAGGGAAGAGTGGGTGTCACTGCACCTGCTATGCTATTCTGCTCAACAATGGTTATTATTTTGCTGAATTTTTTTTTTTTTTCATGGTTAAGAAGAATTTAACCCTGTCGCCTCCCACAGGTTGTTTATTTTTTAAATATGTTTTTAATCCCAGAAGGCATCAGGAGAACATTGCAAGGTTACATCGTATTTTGATTGAACATACGGAAAGATGATTTTCACTGCTTTTGTTAAATATTTGTTCATAAAAGCTGTATTCTACCTTCTGTTGTAAACGTGTGGCAGATCTCAATCTGCTGCAGTGGCAGTGGGAATATTGGAACCTTATAGGCCAAAACTAAAAGGAAGTGCTATAATAAACAGCTAGTTCTCTTCGGGGATGGCATATATGCACTGTAAAACAAAATGCCATGCTGCATGTGGATAATTTCCCAAGATATGAACAATGTAAGCCATGTTCCCTTTCTTTACTCTAGACAGGGGACCAATTCAAGGCTATCTGGAACTCCTTAATTCAACAGGGGACCACATTTGGAGTACTGAATCCAACAGGCAGTCATTTAGAGAACTAGTACATTGTCCACCACAATTCTTTGGTCAAACTGACATCCCATGTGTACATGTGCACTTAAGTTGTAGAATGTATACGTTTTCTATGAAGCAAGACTTGGTGGTTGGTGGTTGGCCTGGTGTCACACATCACAGTGGCCTTGATATTTCTCATTGATCAAGGAGACAATTTGTTCAAGAATATAATGCCTCTGAAAACACCTGTCCTGCAGTTAAAACAAATCAGTCATAAAATATATTCAGAAATTCTAATAAAGTTATTTTACATCCTTTTCATCTGCTTGAACGTGTGTAAAGCTGGAAACAGAGGCAGCTCAACCCAATACACAACATGAGTGTCTCCTTATTCTACACCAATTAACACATAATACATGCATGCATATACCCTCACAGGCCACTTTATTAGGTACACTTGCTCATTAACACAAATAGCCTGCTCCTCCAAACAGTGAATCATGTGGCTGCAACTACTCTATATATAGCATGCAGACACAGTGAAGATTGCATTTTTATGATAGCCTTTTTTAACTAATGTTAACTTAGCTGCATTTAGCTAAGCTGCTTAAATTATCAAATGTTATTATGCTGGCATAATAAAATGAGTTAAAATCAGCTTATTTAAAAGCTGCTAAGTTATCATAATGTTTCCTATCTAGCTAATGTTTATTTAGGATGTAATGTGTAATGTTGCTAGCTGGTGCAGTGGGTAGCACTGTCACCTCACAGCAAGAAGGTTGTGGGCTCAAATCTTGGCTTGGGGCCTTTTTGTGTGGAGTTTGCATGTTCTCCCCTTGTCCACACGGGCTTCCTCCCACAGTCCGAAGACATGCAGATTGGCTAATTGGAGACTCTAAATTGCCCATTGGTATGAGTGTGTGAGTGAATGGTGTGTGTGCCCTGCGATAGATTGGCAGCCTGTCCAGTGTGTATTCCTGCCTCTCTCCCAATGCACACTGGGATAGGCTCCAGAACCCCCTGCGACCCTGCTCAGGATAAGCGGATATACATAATGGATGGATGGAATACATCGTCTTAGTGCTAATAAAAGTTATTAGCAGTCTACTTACCGGTGACAAAATGGCAATTTATTACAAACATAGGAGTGGCTTGATGCAGGATCCCAGAGTTGTCTTACATTCATGACCTAAAACCGCTTTTTCTCCTCATTGGCTCGGTCTTTTTGCACATGAGGACATAAAATTTAAAGTCGGGTCCTTTGCTTTGTTATTTGTACAACCCGACACACAATAACTTTCAGGAATTTTTACCATCTTAGTAATACACTGACTGCTAAGACTGCTAAACAACAAAGGATGGTTTTCCTCCATTGTGGGGGCGTGGCCTATTCTTGTCCTGTCTCTATGCTCTCCATGAGAAAAGGTTGGGACAGCAGACAGTATTTGTATTTTCTTTCTCAAAAAGGCAAAGAAATTGCAAGAACCATGTTGGCTCTTGGGTATCTCAGACTTGATATCAGTTATCAAGTCAGCATGGAAAAAAACTCTAAGGAATGATTCCAGCACCTTGTTGAATACATGCTATATGTATGTATATTCATCACAAAAAACATCATTTAAGTCTGAAGAAATGTCTACTCACCACTTGGTAGATTTTGTTTGTGATTAATTTCCTTAGTTTTTACACCAAGAGGTTTAATTAATACTTGATATTACTATGCATCTATACGTCATTGGAAATTACCAAATTAAATTCAAGAAATTACCCTAAAACCAGTATTTGATCATATAGTAGTGTATCAAATGTTTATAACATGCCCTAGCTACATTTGTACATTGAGAAGAATAATTTCAAGGGGAAGCATCTTCTATGGGGATGGGAAAGTGATCAACCCATCATCACAGGAATATGCCAGTGTGTAGTTCCTGCTAGCCTATAATTTTCAGTCATTCATGTCGTGCAAGAAATAACATTTTCTGGACTGTTTCTGTATCAATTCACTTAACGTACAGCTTTCTGAGGACTGGGTAATTAGCTATCATTGTAGCAAAAGTTGAGTGGAAAATAAAAAAGTAACCCAGCTAGCTACATTTATTAAGTTCCAGCAACAGCAAGACATGCAGTCACAGAAATATACACATTTCTCAATTAACCTAATGACAAATATATAAACGTTATTGGATAGCTGACATTCCAATCCCATCTCACTAGCCACTAAGTAGGCTACTAGCACAATGACAGGGGTGTTTGGTTTTCATGCAGTGCAAGACAGGGAAACTGAGGCCCGAGCCTTACTAGCTAATGGTAGCTAGCCAACTTGGACAATGAGGGAACAGACTTTTTGGGGGTGTTCCTGTGTCTAATGTGTGCCTTGTTGGATTAGGATAGATTAAGATCTTAATGTGAAATTATGATCTTTTTCAACAATTACAATTCAGTTTTTTCTTTTCTTTTTTATATAAAAAAGCCTTTTTTAGACATTGGGCCCACAAAGCTGTGCCAATTGCTAATGCAGCTGGTACTGGTATTAAGGAGCTGAGTGAGTGGAACAGGATTTGCTCTTTTGGGGTGTAGATGTACAGCTCTGTAGAACTGCATAATTTTCAGAAAAATGTACCACCAGAAACCTGGTTTGATACCAGTCTCTCCTCCTTTCATATGAAAGATAAGTATCTCACCTGTATTAGCTGTATGTGTAATGCACTTTTGTGAGTCATTTTGACTAAAGGTATCTACAAATAACTAAATTATGAATTGTGAGTTTTTCACTCAAGAGGATCATTTATGTGAAATTCAAATGGGTGCCACATATCCCAGGTCATAATTATTTCATCCAATCTGGTTTTTGACTCAGACTTTCAGAGGGAGGACTGTCTGGAAGGGTGGCTGCTAGGAGACAATCATGGTGCATTATACACATCCAGGTTATGGGTACATGTGGACATTGTCAATGCAGAAAAAAATGTAATCTTTGAGGAATTTGAGGGGTGAATATGTTGCCCCAGGGGCAATTTAAAGACCTTAGGTATTCCTTTTTTTTTTTTTTGACTTGGTGTTTCCATATTCATAAACACACAGCTGTTTGGTAAAATATTACAGCATGTATGCTTACATATGCAACATGGCCTCCGGTAGCCCATTTACTGCCTTTTGGGATGAAAAAAAAAAAATTATTTATAATCTCAACTGAATAAAATAGATGATGTTACTGGTGCTGTTACTGGAACCAGCGCTGTTACTGGTATGCAAGCCGGGCCTTAGTAAGGACTTTTTATTTGGATGAATAGGATGGCATGGAGAGTGATGTCTTGATTTGATCATCCCAGAGTTTGGTGATGCTGGTTTTTCACAGCTGCTCTCGCGGCTCTGTAATGTATTCAGAGGGGCAGCTGCCGGAGTCAGAGCGAGTGTCAGGGAACAATAGCTGAACATGATTTGGGGCGATTAACACAAAATTGATGACGTTTTCTTTGTTGTTTTTTTCTTCAATATATGTGTGAGTCTCCCCCTCTCTAGAGCCCCTTTGCTGACAAGCCTCAGTCCCCAGAGGACCCAGATTGAGATGTTATTACCCTGAAAGGAAAAGGGCTTGCAATTTTTTATGGATGTGAAGAATATGCATTTTAGGATTTTGTGATTATTTTCAGAATGAGAAATGGTTAAACAAAATGTGAGATCCCTCTTTTAATTAACAGGCACTGTAGCTATGGAAGTGAACTATAACAATGTTAATTTTAATTGTACTGTTTAGTTTTACTGTAAAATATGAAATTGGAGAGGATTCTACCGGGTTTCACCTCATTAATTCTAACTCTGAGTTTATCCCAGCTAAAACCCAAACCCCACTTCTAAAACAAATCCCAAATTCAACCTTGACATTTTGTGTAATTACATGTATCACATATATGCTTAGTGGTTACACTGCATTTACTTTTGTAATTACAGTGTATTTACAGCTAACTTAATGCACTGCTCACTTCACGTAAAGTCACCTAACTGGATTAACTACAAATCCCCATGTTTTTATATATTTATTTATAATTTGTTATTTATTTATTTATTTTTGTTGTATGAGAGCACACTCTTTGAAAGGCACTTCACCTTACAGCAGGACAATGACCCCAAACACACTGCTAAAGCAACCAAGGAGTTTTTTCAGCGCCAAAAGTTGGATGTTCTGGACTGGCCAAGTCATGCACCCAATCTGAATCCAACTGAAGATGTGTTTCATTTGATGAAGATAAGCCTGAAGGAAAAAAACCCCAAAACCCCGAGGACCAGAGTTGTACCAATAAAAGTCTAGGAGAAGAAAGAGAGTCCTCATGAGCTTAGAAATCACAAAGACCTCTATGGTGAATACAATAATTGTAAGGACATTTGGTTGAACTTTAGCAGATAAGATGCTTCAGCAGCAGTTATATTATCAATGAATAATAGGGAGGCAGTACCTGTGGCAGCCATATATGTCGAAACCATACCACACCCGCCACCATGTTTCACAGATGGGGGCGGTGCTTTGGATCTTGGGAACTTCCTTTTGGCCTCCACACTTTGTGATGCTAGTGACCTGACATTTGCCTAGTACTATTTCTTTATCACTGACAAAGAAGAGGCTTTTGTTCTGCTTTTAAATAAACATTACTGGCATATGTCAGTTTGGATTGAATATCCAATGGATAGACAAGCCTCTTATTGATGTTAAACATATATATTAGGTATTTATTTCTGAAAGAATTTCTGAAGTATTACTGTGGGATATTTTGAAAACTAAACAGATTGGAAGATTTTTGAATGCAAAACAGAATTTAAAGCTAAAGAAGGCTGAAATACTGAATTGAAGGTACCCACAAACTGGAGTAATATACAGTTCCCTATCATTTCCCATACATATTAGCAATGGCACACATAATGGTGCAAATAACATATGAAATTATATTTAATCAGTTGTTTTATAGAAGAACCTTCTTGGGTTAAGTTTGACTGTATTGAAAGACCAGACATGTTAGCATGCTTTCCATGTAACAAACTCCCCTAGCATGGCTCCCCTAGTAAGCTCCTGAGGCCCTTTTGGCCTACTGCCCAAAACACAGACCTGTGTGACTGTACAGGAGCACGGACCACACCACCAGTGTTCACTTGGAATCGGCAAACAAGTTCAGCACAGAAAGTATCATCTGACATCCCTCTTCTCAAGATCATCCTGCTCCCCTTCTCTTCCCGTCCTTCATCAAACCAATACAACAAAAAAACTCCTTTCAAAATCTGAACAAAGGAAAAATGCTTAGTCTTTCACTCAGAATAACCTACTAATATATTCTTTCCATGATCCTTAAACAATGCCTTTCTTGTATAGTAGCCACTGTGTCTTCATGGCTTGTCTGTCTTTTCATAAACATTTTAATTCAACAATGTGAGTATTGTTTTATTTGCTTTCACCAAATTCTGGGATGGTAACAGAGAGAAAGGAAACACTGTAATGTGTTTATTGTGCCGCTGAACATTTTGAAATTATGCGTTCTCTAAAAGAGAACGTTTCCATTTTGCAGGGTAAATCTCCTTTGTTTTGTGAGATTAAATGATCTGAAGAATGCACACATACAAAAACAAACAAGGTCCTTGAATCAAGACCCAACAAAGCCCAGGAGTTGGGATTCAGACACTGAAATACAGTAAAACATTGCAATGCCTGCGACTGTATCTTGCAGCTGCACCCTCATACTGACTTCATGCGGCATAATTGGCCAGGGTGTTTCTCACAGTGTAACCAACTGTGGTGCAGGCGGCAAGGGGTAACAGCCCGTCTGCACAAGGGATGCTTCTGCCGTTGTGCGGGGCTGCACTAAGAGGCCTCTTAAGTCGGGAGCTAGTAGACTTGTATGAAATAAATAAGAAACACCAGAGATTCTGAGTGAAAAAAACAAACCAGCAGAGCCCCACAAAGGAGGAGGCGGCGCGCAGAGAGCGAGGGAATTATCAGTCATTTCCCTCGGTCTCCCAAGACCCTTGCAACTCTGAGAGGGAGGATCGCTGGAGCTACTCATTAAGGGAAAAAAAATTATGCTTAATAAAATGTTATACCAGTGATTAATCCTTTGGGGTTCCACAGCAATTTACCGGTTTCAAGAGACACGTTTTACATATGGAACGTGATAATGAAACTTCAAAAGGGAAGAGAACACTGTGCCAGAATTACCATATTTAATACTGATTTTTTTTTATTTCACTGGGCTTATTTATATTGAGACCAAGGTTTACTTCTGGAACCATGTGCATGTTTGTGTGTGTTGCAAGGTTATTATCTTAATTTATCACTATTTTAAGAAATTATTGGTCTAAGTTTTTATTTTTAGAATTTAAAATGATCATCTCATTTTGTTGGCCAGTAATAAATGGGTCGTTTTGAGACCTGAAGCATAACATTTTAAGCATGTCTTTTGAGATGCATTACCAAAAACAACACTGAACTGCTTCCTTAACAATCCTTAACATCAAAATATGAAATTAAATAATTTTGTCCTCATTACTTTCCATAGAAATGGGATATTGCATTACCCTACTACCACAATATTATGCTGTGGTCACAGTGAGAGCAGGCTTATCAGCAGCTATATCACTGGGAGTGACATGAATACAACATTTTAAGCTCATTGTTTCCATTGCCCCCGATATTTACACCTGTCATGTTCAGTCATTTATGAGTGTAATATGTGAATAATTAAGTACAAGGATCGCTGCTAAATGCAATGAACTAGCTGAGCAGATTCATATAGCTGGATATAAAATCCACATCTTGCATCTTGTTTAAAATCATGATTAAACTGGAGTAACGGCTCCAGTGGAGCCCATCGATGAGTTGGTGGTATCAAGCCACACATTGAAAGCCCAGCACCCTAAGACTGCGTAATGCCCTATACGCTAACCCCACCGCGATAGAGGGCCATTACCACGCATGCCAACAGTGAAGAGAGCGGTTTTCATTTAGTCAAACCATCGCTTTGTTTCTGAGACGTAATGAGATGGAGGAACCTGGGGAGAAGATGGGATATTTGAGGAGTTATTCAAACATTTGCGAAACTAATAACAACCCTAAATCAAGCCAGATGCTGCACATTTACATTTCTTACTCTCTGTAAACCTGCAAACATGGATTTTGGAATTGTGGGGGTGGATTCAAAGCAGTTCTCCCAGAGCTTGCGTATATTTCTAAAATTGCCTATTTTATTGTCTTTATTTTCTCACAGGTATACAGCACTTGTACTTCTTCCAAAAGAAGTCAAGGGATATGGTGGTTTATTTGTTCATGAGAAATACATTTTAGATGAAGGCAATTTCCTTCCCTCCCACTTAATATTCAGTATATTACCAATTCTTTTTGAAATTATGTGGCATGTGCTCTGCAGAGAATGGATGATTTTAAATTGTTGTGCTGAGTAACCTGATCCTTATATGTTTGTGTGAATGCCTTTATTTTGGTATTTGATTTCAACTGTAAAGAGTCTCCATGAAACTGCCATTGGGTAAAGCAATGGTGTCCACTGGAGGTTTGCAGCATTTTGGCTTTAATTCCACATTATAATGACAACTGAATCCAGTGTTTTGATGGGAATACAAGTCTCATAAATCTGTTAAAGGTTCAGATGAATTTATAGAAGTTGTGAACCATGGATCTCTGTGACCAAAAATGGAAGCTGTAGGTGTAAAGCAGTACAACCACTGAGAAACCAGAACATGGTAACTTTATCTGGCAGTTAAGTTTTCTTTTGTAATACTTGTTGAATATTAGAAAAAATTACTTGAAGACCAAACAAACAGAGTAGGCCCGACCAATATGCATGAATGTTCTGTAGGTTTAGCATCAGTTCAATGGTAAAAATTTAAAAATTTAACGGTGTTAAATCTAATGGAGTATCGCTGTATATTTTCAATCTTGAGTCAGACTTGTAAGAAATGCATTGTATAAGCATTCAAATATGCTAAATACAAACATTACCCAAAAAGGCTTTCTAAATACAGTATACATTCCAGAGCATGATATTCTAATGCATCTAATGTTCTTTTTGAAAAAGCACATACTGAAATAACAAATGCATTTACCGCTTAACATGGTATCTAATGTCTAATGCTTTTTTAGCTCAAAGGAGCATGGCATTATCACAAATTCACAATCAGTGCATTATCATTGGCAGCCAGCAAAGTGAGATTAACATCACCAAGTCTTGAGTTTAGAACACTGCCATTGCATTCTGGAATGTAATGTTATTTCCTGAAACCAATTATCTATAAAGGTTTCACTTATATTTCATGCCTTTTGTGTGAGCCAAATCTGTAAAAAGGTGTATTAAACACAGGTTTTGCTTAATGGAAAATTAGAGGTGCTAGTAAGTCCATTTAAATTGCCTAGGCAAATGCTAGACTTTTACATGAGATAGACAGGCCCCAGATAAACCCCACTTTCAACAAGATAGCTTTTTTGCATTGGCATCTTGTTAATGTACTTTGGTGATGATGGAGGTGAAGTGATTTGTGACGCAGTGTAAATAATTGCTGGCTGCATTTTGCAACATGGACTTGCCAAGCCAATAGTTTACATTGATCTGACCAGTCCTAAGGCTCTCTATAAATAGTCTTTGAAATTAAATGGAGTGATGTGAGTGATGTTAGCGTTGAATTCGAGAGATGGTTTGCGAGGTTGGTACCGATCGACAGCATTAGCTAGCATTTTTTTCTAGCTGTTAGCTGACATTAGATTATGTTAATTACATTAGATAACTAGCTAACGTAACGTTACCTGATATGAGAGATGGCTACTGTGCACAACGTTGTCTAAACTCATGTTGCCTTTCTTGACATGGTCTGGTAGCTAGCTCGCTAACATAGAAAATAAATTAGCCCTGAAACGGTCCCATTTGTTGTTTTCAAACCTAATAACGAACAAAAAGGCAATCTGCAATTCCACCTGGGGACTACCCAAAAACAATGGTCCACAATTTAGGTAGAGTAGATTTCATATTTATAAACGTTAGTGGTACCTACCAGTCCAAGAGAAAGAGAGCCACATCTGTATCTCCCCTCAGTCCCTTTTCTTCTTTCAATGCTGTCTACCTTGGCAAGGCAAGGCCAATGGTAACTCTGGTTGTTTCTTTTTCTTTGGATATGCACTTGTTTTTGAAGTTTCATTGCCTGTAGTCATCGATCTTTTCTTTGTTTGTTCGGCCATAGTAACCGTTTACTCGCAGTCGCAACGCTAGCAGAGACCGGGAAAAACAGTACGCCGCTCACACACAAGTGAGTTGAAGAGCGAGCCTGTTGCGTTAGCTCCGCCTACCCTCTCTGGCGGACCAACTACTGCTGGGTGATGGAAAACGCGTCACTAACTGTGCGCTGCCTGTGATTCTTCCCGAGAATGTCGCCACAGACACCCAGTTCATAATCATAAATTAATATAACAATAGGCTCAATCACCATTGTGGTACCTAATTTGGCAATAGACAGTGACTTAACAGACATTTATTTAAATGAAAATCTTCGAAATTATTACTTTAAGCACTGTATGCTTTACCGATGTCCATGGTTTACCAATGCAATGGAAGATGAGGATGTACTCATCAGAAGATGATTCTCCCAAAAAGAAACTGATGGACTTGTGCAGGATGTGCAGAGTATGACTGTCACTTGTTCCAAAAAACTGAGTTTGAATTTGTTCAATTTTATGTATTATTATTGTGGCACAGTTTTAATTTCTGATTAAACGTGTACCTTGATAGCTTAAATGCACTATGCTATAACTAAGAAATAATGACAACAGTATCTTGATGTTTTATTAAACAGAATAAAACCAGGGAAGGTCACAGCAATGGCAATGATGGTGTTTATACCAATAACATGACTCAGTAGATCAACTGTGGTTCAAACAAAAAACAAAATTATAAACAAAATTAAAATAATTAATTCACAATAAATAATGGCATGGCTTAAACTAAACAGAACTGACCAATCTTTGAAGAGGAAAACGTATCAACCTTTGGAGGGGTTTTAGGGAAGTTGCCACTTGCAGACATTGCAGACAACTTTGTCCAATGGTTATATCTCCAATGGCATAGAACCCATAATATTTCCAAATGGCACTCATGAGGTGTGGTGTAGTTACAGTTTTTCTTGGCTCCCCCATTTGGAATGTATAGTCTACAGACTACGCGGATAGCATGACCCAGATATGACCCACACATGAACGTCAACATCTTCAGTGTATTACGGTCAATGTGTCTACCACTGTGTTGTTAAAGGAGCAAATTATTTGTAAAGCAAATAAATGTGCATGTGTAGCCATACATTAAAGCATTCTGAATGTTCACTTGAACTGATGACCCTTTGCAAGGTTGTATTGCTGTGCTTGTATGCTCTGCAAGGTTGCATTGCTGTGTTTGTAGGAACAGGCGCCGGTCAGCCCCAGCAGCAGCAACAGTTTTTAAATTGCACGCTTAAGCCAGGAAACCAAAGACTGAAAAGAACTGCTCCCGGTCAGCCCATTCACGCATTCATCCACACCTTTAAGGATTTCACCCTAATTAATGATGCAGCAGGTGACTCTTGGCATGTTCCAGGGTAGTAGTTGAAACTGGACCATATATTAAAGTGTGTGAATACAATTCTAGGGGTTACCACACATTGTACCGTACAACTGTCATTTTTTCCCCATTTCACTGTTTAAAAATACCAACACTACATAGACCTTGTATATGCATTGCACCATCATTTCACACCCCCAAACAGGCCCTCTGTCTTGGTTAAATGCCAGATTTGCAATGAAAGTACCGACTGAAAAGAAAGTGTTTTGGAACAAAGTCAATGGCAGGCAAGTGCTCTGTAATCTGGTGTTCTGCAGAAAAGGTAAATGTACAGTCACATGGTAAATTGATTAATGTGCACGCCAGTTTCATTGGGTATCCAGTCAAAGACATCCAGTTGAATTCTGTGGTGTGTGTGAGCAGACAAACATGACACCATTCATTATGTTTGCTGTGGAAGTTTAGGAAGCTTCTTGCAACTTCTGAAATAACTAACTGAAATGAAGTCTCAGCAGCCAGCCTGTAGCCTGGGAGTTTGAGTGGAGGGTGCATTATATAGAATCACTGTCACAATGTGGAAATTTGCCACGGGCAAGTGAGACCTCACTGTATGAAGCTATGATGATATCACTGATTGTTGAAACTTGTCATTATTATTCTATTTTAATTTGCTTCATAATGAGCCTTCAATATTTTGTGATGGGAATGTGTGGTTTTTGGGGATCTTTATCACTAGTGGAAGTGGAACCATATGATAATAAAAACCAGGATTTGTGCCTGTGGAATTTTTTAAGAAAGGCTGGATATAATGTCCACTTTAAGGGAATTTGAACTCAATCGATTCGTGCAGATTCTATCAAACAAACTTAAATCTAATGAAAAGGTGTACATTTAAAATTATGCATGCCCACTGAAAAATAAAATGTGTTTATCTGTCTCCAACTTTACAATTGTCACTATTTTTATACAATTAATACAAATTATACAATTGTAACTTAGTCACCTTAATTGAGGAACATCATTATACTTCATTTATGCAACATTTTAGACATGAAGCAATTATCTAATGTAGTCATGTCTCTCTAAAATTTGGCCCATATGGTAATTAGAAAATGATTTTTTATGTAATAGTAGAGGGAAGCAAACACGGATAAGTCATTTATGTTGTGCAAAAGAAATGCTTTTTCAACAGTTAATAATATAATTTACTATTACAATGTTATTGAGTTACAGTATTCCACACAATAATTTAATAATTCTTGTATTTGGCAGTGTTCTGTATTTTCATGTGTTGACTGATGATTAAGAGGCTCAATATTTTAGCAGATGGCATAGTACCCATACATGCACTGCAGCTTGCACCTGGTTGAATTTTAAATTCTAGAAATTTAAAACTCAAACAACAGGCATGAAAAGGCAGTTCTGACTTATATTAACAGACCAACCATAAGCAATGCACATTGCCAATCACTTAATGAAAACTAATTTTCATTGGCAGGAACCTTTCACTTCCACCTCGGTATTGTCATATGTTGAGCAAAACAGAACTTGAGATATGATGCCAGATTAATCTGGGAAGGTTTGTCATGGTTTGATGGAATTGCATATGCCCTTAAACAGTCTTAAATGCATTTGGTGAATCCATCTCTATGATTTTGAAAGCCATTTAACATCATGTTGGGTTGGGCCATATTCGTTCTGGGCTAAGCAGACAGATGTTGTCAAAAATAGTATCATTTTTAAAAATCTTTGCTTTCTTATTTTACATGCTATACTGATAGCATGTATTCTGATATCTTCCACATGAGTAAAATGTGGATGTCTTATATTAATTCACAAATGGCTGATTATTTTAGTGGCCTGTAACAGGATTATTTGATTAAGGGAAACACACATGTGGGGCCTACCAAATTGATTTACTCATAATGTTAAATCAATATAAACATATTATTTTTATTTTAAATACAGTATGTTTAAAATATCGTGTGTGTTTTCAAATTAATTTATAAACTGGAATTACTGTTTGTTTATTCCAATATACTGTCTCTTTTAACATCACTGCTGTGGCAACAGGGAGCAAACATTAATGTTGACCATGTAGAGGGCCATCTGGGAGATATGCCCTTTATCAGGATGTACTACAAGTGTGACACGCTCACCTTGTTTTAGTCAGGCACGACACATTGTAACAAATGTGCTTATCACGCTCCCGCCAATGTTGTTGCAGTGTAGCATACCCTATGCTGCACTGCTGATAGATAATAAACAATAATAGAATACTATTGTTACTAGTATTTACAAAAGCTTACAACCATGCATATTAAGATTTAGGATTCATGCAGCAGTCATACACCACATTGAAGACAAATTCCGTCCAAGGCAGGCGATTTCATTCATTCATTAGCTAGCTGCTAGCTATTATCATTGTAAACTGAGTAAATGAAACTCCAGCTTACAACTAGCTACTTCATAATAGAAATGAAAGTAATGAGGTATATATACATATATATAAACATTTTGCAAATATGGGGTGGGAGGGAAAATAATTCAGAACTTCCAAACTATAGACAAAGTGTCGTAAAAGACTGTGGTATGCCTGGGTAACCTGCTTCAGAACCAGTCCTATGTTAATGTTGATCTCTCGCAGATCTGTAATCAGACAGCTGTATATGATGAGATGACTACCAGAATAAAAGAATACCTAAAACCCCACTACAGTTTTTGTAGCTGATGCTCATGACTGGGTATCACAGCACAGGAGGGAGAAAGAGGAGAGCAAAAACTGATTCCCCCCACCACCACCAACCTTTTTTGTACATTTTTTTTTTTTTTTCAATTTATTTTAGCTAATAATGAGTTCCAAATGTTTACTACAAAAACCCCAGGAGGGCCACTCTTTGCTAAATAAATTCATACATTTTCGAAAATGTTTCTGAAATAGACAACCCATGATTGCAAACTGAATTTTAAAACATGAGCCCATATGTTAATGTTTCTTAATGCAGGAAGTTTAAAGGGAAGAATTGTGTTTGAAGAGAATAAATTATAATGTGAAAATGAAGACTCTGGTGCAGCAAATTGGCTGAAAATCACTGTGGAGTGGGCAAGCACACGTGAATATACAGTACATACCCCTCGTTCTCCCATCTACACATATACCATGTGTATGTACCACTCACGTAATTTTAATCCAGTTCCAGTACATGAATTAAAATGTAAAAGGTACAAACTATGATGTGGGCCTAATATAGAAACAAATGCTGTCCAGAACATGTAATAGATTGATAATATTATTTGTATTTGCTTTTTTCTTGATCTGATGTTGTTTTGTTAGTGCTGGCATGTTTAGGGTTAAATGTGTTTATTGAACTGCTTAAACTGTGCTCTGAGAAGTGTACTGTGGCTTTGGGAAATAAAATTTCAATTTAGGCATTTATGGCCTTGGGAACTCCATTTTGAGCATAGCTTCTTATCACTTGAGACATTTGTATTTTTGCCAGTATACAGGCTCAGTCACATTCAGGACTCGCATTATTTGACTCGCATCATTTTGATACCTTTCTTTAAAAATGTGCATTCATTTATAAAATACAAATGAAAACATTCAGTATTAAATAAGCCGATAGAGAATACATAGACTCTGTTGAAGCTGGACTAACACTTGCAACTTTAGTGGGAAATGTATATAAAATGATTTATTTATTTATTTATTTATTTACAGTGCCGTGAAAAAGTATTTGCCCAATGTGAAAAAGTAATTACTTTTTCACATGGGTGATACAGGCATTTGAAAATGTTTTTCATTAAATAAATGAAATAATAATTTAAAAATGTGTTTTGTGTTTACTCAGTTTCCCTTTATCTAATATTACAAAGATCTGAAACCATTCAGTGTGACAAATATGCATTAATAGAGGAAATATGAAAGAGGCAAATACTTTTTCACAGCACAGTATTTATTTATTTATTTATTTATTGCCTTTGAAACCAGGGCATGCCACTCCATTTAATTAACAACATAAAACAAAAATGTTTTTTGTTTCATGCAGGGTCCTAAATGCTCATACAGATCATGAAATGGACAAATGATCAGAAAATAGGCTTCCAGATTAATGTTATCTGAAGTGCCATCATCATGGCACTTGCATGTGATGATCTAAAATAAATCTGAAAGAAGATTTATTTATTTATTTATTTATTTATTTATTTATTTATTTATTTATTTATTTATAGTTTAAAGTGATCGCCAATTTTTTGTTGACTGTTCCTTGAACATCTGTCCTTTCTATTTGATGTAAACAATGGGTCAACTGAAATTTTCTGTGCCAGGTCATACATGCACTCCTGTTATTTATACAATGCATAATATGGTAACACTTGGAGATCAGCGAAAAGACAATGTGTAAAGGAAACTGTTTCGTTGGAATCGAAGGGTGTAGAGGCATCCTAAATAAATTTGACCTCCTATGAAAAGGCTCTTCTCATACAAATGGCTCAGCACATTCACCGCAGTAACATTAGGGCAAGTGAAAGGTAATCTGAGGACACGTCATTTGCAAGGTGCATGTGCTGTTTAATTTATATCTGACAAACCGTGGTGAATTTGCTTTGTTTGCATTTCATTGCTATGGGAACCAGAGGTGGATGCACCTTGCCAATGTGCCCTTCAAGAGAATCTGGCATTTCATCTGGTTAAAAAAAGTCATTTTGTCATGACTTTGACTCAAGGTGTTTAACGATAATCTGATACGTGACAAATTAAGTTTTGTAACTTTTGTTCTAAGAGCTTTAATTTCAAGCTCCAATTGAATGATAATAGTATGATCAATTACTGATGATTATTCCAAGAACAGCTCTTCAGGTGCTCTTCAGCAGTGTTCAAATATTTGACAATATAAGCAATGCTAACAATATAATGAGTCTAGATGTTTTTGTTGATATAATATTCTAGAACAATAGTTTTTGGACAACGGCAATGAAAGACAAATACAAAAATGTCATGGCACATTTGGGGAAGGAATACATACTGAATTCATCTCCCTCCTCCAAAAATTTCTTCATTCAACAGAATTCTGTTCTCACAACTTGGTGGATGCAAAACCAAAAAAAATTCCATCCATTAGTAAGTGCCTTGCTGCTTGATTAGCAGACGTGTAGTATTTGGCATGGTGCTGGGCTTTCCACACATTGGACGGAATACCCATACTGGTACCTCCTGATACAATACAGCATCTCTGCAGCCATACATCCTGCATGTCTCCCACTCTGCACAACCACCCACCCCCCAACAAGCCCCCCCCCCCCCAACCCCCCATTCCCCCGCTCCATTTCCCGTCGTTATCCACCCCCCCCCCCCCCCCCCCCCCCACTTGTCTGGACTCTGACCAGCTGGCTTCATTAGACTCCACCATTCCAGATCTGCTGGTTTTGTCTGTTGCACATTTTTAGACTTTTTTTTATCTTAAGCACTGTCCATCCTGGACCCTCATAAATATTTTCTTGGCATTCCCGCCTCTCCACACTGGCTGCTAATGAAACGGTTTGTGTGTCCATTGTAAATTCATGTTTTTTTTTTTTTAATTAATCTTTGTGTTTGGTGCTTTTAGGATCCGCAATGTGGTGAGCATTGGGACGCGTTGAATGTATTTTAATGACTTTATAGAGGGAACCGTTTAAATTTCGACATATTCTAACTGCAGCAGTTGAGTCACAAGACTTATATTCAAATCAATATGCTTTTTGAACAGAAAGATATTCAGAAAATATTGTGATATTTGTAATTGGTTTAAGTCACAGGCATGCTAACGTGGCATTTCTGAAGGCCAACACTCCACACCCTCAGACTGTGGAGGCCCCACATTCCCATCTCTGGACTCAACCATCTTTGATATAGGCAAACACAATAATAGTGTCTCTCCAAAGTAAATATATAACCATAATGGTTAGTTTTCTTGCTTTGCTGTGAGTGTACTTGTTCAGAGCTCCTCACAATGTACAGTGTAGGCTTTTCATGATGTCATTATATTTCAACAATATTTAACACTGGAAGATATCTCAAAAAATCTAAAATTAGGACTTCATTCAGAAATGCCTTGAATCCCTATATCCAGGGCAAATGACAAAGTTTACAGTATATTATAATAATAAAAGTATATTCAATGATATTTTGAAATAAGTTACGCGCCTTGCTGGGAATCCTACAAGTTTAAAGCCTGTTTCATTGACTGAAGTACCACTCCGCTGCACTGTGGCTGGAACAGTAACATGCAATTGATTTTTGCCTGTCATTTAACAGCAATGGGGTGGCAGGGTGGTGCAATGGGTAGCACTGTAACTTCACAGCACGAAGCCTGGGCCTTTCTGTGTGGAGTTTGCATGTTCTCCCCGTGTCCGTGTGGGTTTCTTCTGGGTACTCCGGTTTCCTCCCATAGTCCAAAGACAGGTAGGCTATTTGGAGACTCGCAATTGCCCATAGGTATGAGTGTGTGAGTGAATGGTGCATGAATTGTGTGTGTGTGTGTGCATGTCCTGTGACAGATTGGCAACCTGTCCAGGGTGTATTCCTGCCTCTCGCAGAATGCATGCTGGGATAGGGTCCAGCACCCCCCACGATCCTGACCAGGAGAAACGATATCGATATCGATAATGAATGGATGGATGGATTTAATGGTGAATAGAGAGACAAACTGGCAAAGCCTGTCAAAAATAAAGAGCGCTTGTCATCAGAGGGTTGACATGGACACCTTACAATGGAATGACCACATAATCTTAAAGTGGAGTCTACCATGCATTTTCATTAAAAACTCCCTTTTAAAAACAAGGTTTAGTTATACTTTTTGATGTGACATCACTTCTAGTCTGCAGGCATATTCATGTGCACATGATAGGTAATATTTGGAATATTTCATTTATTCTGTTATCTGCACTACATTGTTGAAAAATAAATAAGTCATAAAAGCAAATAAATAATGAAATTGAATACAGGATACATAAACAGACTTGTCTAAATTATTAATGAGAAAATATACTAAGACAATATTTCAAAATCAAAAATGTATTCTTGTCTATAATGTCACGTTCATGGAAATAATGATTAAGTTTACTGCTGACATGGACATGTTTTTGCTGCTATATCGAAACTATAGAAAGTCTGATTAGTCCTATAGCTGTACTATTTGTTTCTGTGAACTTGTTTTTGCAAATTATTTATCTAATGCGTTATTTATGGCTTTCATTATTTATTTATTTGATTATTTAGTAAATTATTTATCTACTGAATTATTAATTCATCTTCATGACATGCTGTGCATTATTTATAACCTAATTTTGAGATTATTATTTTGTAGTTGCCATATTGTTATAGGGTATGACTGTACTTTCACATGAGTCAGACAAGGAAATTAAACCCACCTCTTAGGCTATTTTATGATTATTAAAGGAGGGAGGAATTGCACTAGCAATATTATGTACATTGACTTACTCATATTCAAAATAAAGAACACATTATATTCATTTTTTCATTTGCTCAAACTGAGGTCTATATGGTGTTTAATTCAAAAGCAATTTTGGTGACACATCTGAATGGAAAATAAAGGACAACCCCATTTCCTTCAAGGAAAAAAATGATTAATGATTATTAAGGTAGCAATGAAACACATGCTGGGTAGTTAATTGAAGGGTAGTTAATGGGTAGTTAATATAATGGAACAGAATGACACTGGTTTCTGTTACATATACAATGGAATGTTTTACTACTGTCAGATTCACTTACATATTAATCACATTGACTTACAGGGGCATAAAGGATATCAGAATGTGATGTTTTCTTTCTTGCACAACAATATTTGGCAACAAACTAAAATCAGAATTTGTTCAGATAATAAATGAAAATTCACTTACTGCAAACATATTTTCCAACATTTTAACAGATTGCTGTGCGAATTTGGTGCCAAAAGTTCTTATCAATACATTATTGTTCCTATTTGGGCCATTTAGCGTATTGTCATGTGACATGATGAAGATCATACAAATAAGAATTTTACTACAGAAGAGAGAATTCTGATGATGTATGTGTCATGTTCAGTTCTGGGAAATGGCATGCATCTCAAGCTGACAGAGGATGTGTCCCTTGGTGATGCAATGCATTAACGGAATGTTTCAAACTGAATGTTTCCAACTTCTGTCTTGTTTGTTTACTGTGCCTTGTTTCACCAGGCTGGTTGAGACCATTCAATACAAGCAGCAGCTCACATTACAGAAATGTAAAAATGTATTATTTTTACATCCTTTCTTTTATTGAATACATAAAGGGCCCTATTATATTTTCACAAATGTTATGTTTTTTATTTTTGATAAGAAAAACCGGATCTCTTATGACAAAAAGTACATTGATAGCCACAGCTTTTTCAAGTCTTTGTTTTTTATTTATTTATTTTGCTCAAAATGCAACATAGTATTTAAAATGTAGAATTAAAAAAAAAAACTTTTTTGCAGTCAACAGTGTGTGCACCATATTTATCACTGAGGAGATCTTGTTATCTTGAGTGTTCAGTCTAAGGTATGCTTATCCTTTTAACTGGCATGCTATTTCTAAACTGTGACCTTTCTTCCTTTTTGCTACAAGAGCATCGTGGTGCCAACTCAATTTGCCACAATGCCCACCTCAACAAGACTTCAAATGTGTAGTTGTAGATATTTTGTGTGAGCTGTCATATTACTTTTATGTGGTACAGATGTTTTCTGCAGTTTGCTTGGAGGCAAAATGTAAGTGCTTTTACACTTAAATCTTTCACATAAAAAAATGCATTCATATAGTACTAATGTGTCTGCACATTCGACATTTGAAAGATTTTTTCCACTTTTTACAGGTAGCTAGGTGTTCAACATTCACAGGATTAGAACATATCTTACACCTGGTACATTTCAATATGTAATTTATGAAACGCATAATTCATTAGAAAACAAAGGTCTCCAAGTTGTTCCTCAACACATATAATTTAAAACTTGTGAAAATTGTTGTCAACTATAAAAATCAGGGGAAACAGTAAATCAGGAAATGTAAAATGCTTTTCTGTCTTCCAATCTTTGCTCTGTAATGAAGCATTCATTATGATTATTTTATAGGACTGAAGTTTTTAAAAACTACAAGAATGCATTACTCTGCATAATGAACAGATGTTGTGGCAACAAGCACATACATTATGCATAAAAAATTATTTCTATTTTGATTGTAGATGCTGATTTATTGAGACAGGGCTAGCTCACTACAGTAATGGATTTAGGATATGCTTTTGTTGTGTTATTTCCATAATTAATAATAGGAAGTGAGCACATTGTATATGCTTTGTATTTATAAGTAAGGAAGCATTCTTGCAGCAATAAATAAAGTGTGGTTTCTTAAACCTAAAGCAATACTGTGTTAATGATAGATGAGACCCAAATCTTTCAGAATTAATGTCAGAGAGAATTATATTTAAAATATCAAATGGGTTTAAGATCATTCCTGTGCTTATTTTCACATTTGTGGTTCAGTGTTGCACTGCTGCGTCCAAGACAGCAACTACAAGTTAATGTTCAGCAACACTAAGGGAAGACAGCAACATTGGATTTATGAAAGTTGTTGTTAATGAAAAAATTATGTAGGTTACTGAAACTTAAGGGGTTGAGGGAAGATGATGAGTTAGTGGGTGTGGATCTGACAATGTAAATGTGAAGAACAGAAGGTATATATATATGTAGATGTCAGGGGCAGTGCTCAGGTATGTATCTTAGGGGCAGTGTATTTGTAGTTATGTATACCAGGGGCAGTGTACTTGTAGTTATGGATACCAGGGGCAGTGTAGCTGTAATTATGGATACCAGGAGCAGGTGTGCCCGTAGGAATATATACTAAGGAGTGCTTCTAGGTATCCTTCAATATGTAATAATTGTATGCATTATTACAATGGGGTTGCACATAATATGTATGCAAGGTGCTCTGGTTGCTGGCACGAGTGAACAGTGTGATAGTGAATATATTGGGGTGGTACAGATCTGGACCAGAGGAGGATGGACCTTAAGACCATGACTTAAATTAGGGAACCTCCAACTCAAGGTTACACAGTGGATTAGCTAACTGGAGTCAATGACAATGCTATGCAAACCAAAACTTTTTTCAATCCTTCAAAATCCTTCCAATGTCATGCCCCTCTCCCAAGATATAACTCTTGTCAGACACCAAGCCATTTCTTCCTATCTTTGACACAGCACATCTTTCCTTTTCACAACACTCTGATACTCCATTATGACAATATTATGTAACACCTTACCATAGTCAATGAACATCAAGAAAAATAATAATATATATGTATATATATTACTAGACTTTTTTTCTAGTAAACTAAAATAAATTACTCATTATATTAGATTTGGAAAGGAGTGCACATTTATTTGTGCTAAAAATAAACAAAAATGGGTACTTTTACTTGTCATAGTGGTAAACATAAAGTACATTTTTTCCACTTAATTTTGAAATTCCACTTTGTCCTTCAATCCTGGCTCTGCTCTGGAGCAATGTGTCTCTAGTCTATGTGGTGGTAGAGATATAGGGGAACTGTGGTTGCAAGTGCATATACTAGTGGAGAGGTAGTATGGTGTAGCTATATAGGAATATTGTTGTGTGCGTATATGAGGGGTTTGAGGTTGCCAGCATATTGGTTTGGTGCATAAAGGAAGCTAAGGGTATAGACACTAGAGCAGCATAGTCAACAAAGGGAGCTGAAGAGTTTATTGTGGGATAGGCAGACCCACACAAAATAAATGATAATGGATTGCTATTGTAATATAATTGTAATACAAATTCTGACCTCATGATCTCCAGACTACCCCCCCTCCCCACCTTACTAATATCTCATGAATTCCTCTCTCAGATCTGAGTTTGCCATTGCATTTCTATCTCCAGCAGCATCTGATTGAGCAAAACCGCCACCTCACTTTATGTTAAAATGCATTATGTTTTGGAAACAAACTGAATTCAGTTAAGCAGAATTTATTTTTTCAAAGTTCAGTCTTAGATTCAACCAAGTTTCCCATTAGAGGGGAGTGGTGTTTGGCTGCACACAGAAGAATTAATGATTTCAAGAGACAGAGTTTTGGTAAATAATTGATTGTGGCCCTGAGGATGCTGAGGAGCCGAGTAAAAGACTAATTAATCATTTGTGGTGATGCTGGTTGTCACTTCTAATCATCGCTGGTTTTGTGATAAACTGCAGCACCTGCTGCCAAACACATTCTCTTTATTTTCCCCTGTAAGCGTCCAGGGCCCAGCCTCACCGAAACATCTCACGCTCTCTTCTCTCGTTCCAGCTCCTGCATCCACTTCTTTCCCTCATGCTGGTCTCACTCTTCTTCCACAGCTGTGGGTACTTCTACTAAAGGTGCCACCAACAATCCCACCAGGATTGTAATTTGTAGGCTATCGCAGCTTGTTGCTAACAATTTTACCATTACTTATTATTAATAACATTAGTGTAGCCTAGCTAACTAACCAGTCAGGCAGCATCACTTTTACAATGAACGCTACATCGAGCTAGCTGGTTATCAATTTTTTTCCAAGGGGCTGGATATCATAAACGAAAGTATTGTGTCAATTGTTTGATAACGTATATTCCCTATACCATTTATAAATGTACAGTATCTCATTTTCTAGCAATAGCATAAGTTTAGTTTGAATACTGGGGGTTGCATAAGTTAAGCTTCATTACAATGCTATGTCGGTCAGTTAATCTAACTACAAGGTCAAAAGAGTATAGCCTACAGTCAAAAAGAAATGGCACTGACAAATCAATAGAATACAAGGAAAATCATTGAAAATAATGACATACTGCTAAATATAGCCGAAGATTGCAACATTAGCCACTTAGTACACTAATGTTAAGAACACTTATTGTATACAAATACTATATAGGCTATGTTAAGTTTGATAGGTTACCACCCAAAACTGCCCAAAAATCATGGAATCACTAAAATGGTGGAAATTAGCAACCTCCGTGACAAGCACCCTATCACATCATGAAATCCCAGTCTTCATTATATTAAATTATTTCATCAAGTCAATAGAATCATGAACCCCATCAAGGACCAATACATTTTGGCCAAAAATCTGTAAAGCACCTCATCACGATAAATTGTCACGTATCGTTTTTATAAAAAAATGTAAAAACAAAACAAATTAATATAATTTTCACATTTTTGAGTACAGAATTTAGCTTAGTTCCAATGTTGTTTATTTTAATGCACTTTTTGATCATCTTTATGTGCCAATAATTTTGATGGCACTGTACGTCTTATTATTTGTTGAAAAACTATTAAATCCTCGACTATCTAGCGCTAACATAACACAGTATACAAGTTATAGCATGGTACAATAATTTCAGGATGACAAAATAGAGCATAGCGCTAAAAATAGAACCTGGACAGGTAAGTAAAGTCAACAGTATAAGCTAAAATGCTTTGGTTTTTATTTCAGTTACAATCACCTGCACATCAGCCATCAGCCAATACAAACTGACTTTCACTAGTGTAGTAGGAAAATAAAAACTTAATGAGGGAGGACTGGATGGCAGTGCTTTGATAGTGCAACATGAAATTATGTCTTATTGACTAGGGCATGCTTTTGGGGAGTTTGGATTGAGCCCATACTGGATGAGAAATGTAGCTGAACCAGCTGACTATATCCTAAAATGAATGGTATTATAGTGTCCCTCAGCACAGAAACAATATGAATATTAATATCACAGCCTCTATGAACACAGCGCCTGTTCAGTTGATGTTTTACTGTCACTTCGAGTTATGCATTATTTGTCATTTCATCATTGCTTTTGTTCTCATTCCATTTCACCCTGTGCAGTTGTGATTTGCATTACTTATCTGTAATGAAGAAATCTATAGCAATTCCTTTCTTAAGAGTGTCATATTGATGACAGCACACTATAATAAAAAAATCTGTATTTTCATGCATTGTAGTGGTAGTGCGTTGGAATGAGATGGTGTTGTTCCCTTTGGGGAAATGAATACTGTACTGTGGGCGTTCCTGGGAAATTGTTCCTTCAGTCAATTCTTGGACCAACAATGTTTCATGTGGGAGAGCAATTCTCAAGAAAGGTCCATGCTGTTCTATGATACTGGGCCCAGATTCATGCACCAGGGTTTGTGCAGCCCACACTGCTGGCGTGTGGATGAGATGTGTGGGGGGGAGTTTTCAGGAAAGCCCCGGGCTGTTCCATAGTAGCAAGGCCTAAGCAAGAGTGCTCCTCCACACTTGTCTGCAGGGACACAGGAATAAGGTGTCTTGAGGGGCAAGCCAACGCACAAAACTTGATAAAGATGCAAGAATAGCAGTTTAACTAGGCAGGGGAAAGGGTGTGATTTTCAGTGGTTTAAACAGATTAATCTTCAAATCTTGACAATATACCATGGAATTATTTTGGTTTGTCAACAAATGCAATGTTTCCATAAACCAGTTTAATAGCACATGTGTGCGTATCTATGTGTTTTCCCCATGGCAGAAAATAAGATGCATAATATTCAACATTAATTAACAATGTTAATCAACTTTTCATCAATTGTGTTTATACCTGTTTTATACCGGACGTTCAAACTACTTCATGTGACAGGCATATTTTTCTATATGGTCTTGTTTTTCAATATTTGTAATTTGGGTAGCTTCTTTTGTCTTTGTAAAGGTTAAGTTTTATAGCACCTTGTTACACTTGAAAAAGGCATCCATTCATTTTTCTAAATGTAAGTAATCGTAAAAAGTCTTTTAGTGACTAACAGATTGCATAGTGTTGATATAGCCTGCTAGCTTGCTGGGATTGCTAGCCAGGCAAAAGTGCAGACACACTCGCTGCAGGGTTAAACTGAACAGGGTTGTTAGCCTGTTGTCAGTAGACTATTACTTAAACAATTGATTGGATTTTTTAAACTCCGACCAGATCTTTGTAAACATATTTAACTCAACTTTAACTTCAAGCTACGTGGTAACATGTAACATCGACTGATACAGCTGTTTGGATCGAACAGACATTAGATGGGAACCGGAAAATACTGTACAGTCTTCTGATAGATTTTCACCGATATAGGTAGACCACAAAAAATATATAAATGTAATCAAAAATAAATTAAAGACTGTATCATATAACATGGAACTGTATTGAATTGCCTTACTTTGTGCTAACTTTTAAAGCTATTAAGACTGTTAGCGCACTGTGCACTGTGTTTGTTTTAACCCTCAACCTCGGGGTTAAATGTAACATTTCACTCTCTGTAGTTTCAGTCAGATTGCTCATGAATGGTTATGTCCCATAAATGTCATTGTGGTGTATAATCATACCCAAGGGATGTATGTTGTTTGTATTAAAAATATATTAATCTATATCTAGTAATATTTTCAGAATTGAGTCAAATAAGAAAACCATTAGTTATTTTCTTGCCCTCCCCTATCAACTGTAAATTGCGTTACAATACAATAAACTACAATATTACAATAAATACCATTAGAATGTATTGGTGCAATACTGAATGAGATTTATTTCGAACGGTAATTGACCACAATTTAAATAACTTTGTGTAATTGCCTTGTGTAACAGTGTTCTTGCCTGAAATGACATCAGAGGCAACACGTTGCATGGACATTTCTTTGTGTAACAAAACCCTTAGTTCTCTCAGTTAGTCCTCCGTCCCCCTTGATATACAGTACCACATCTGTTGGTCAAAGAAGACATGGAAAACATCACATCTCCAATTTCTTTCATAAAGATGAGCTTAAATAATTTACTTTTGCTTTTAGAATGCAGCTTAGAACCTTCAGATATGTTGAATATGCAGTATGACCACCTAAAAATGTAGAAAAGTGTAACTTCTTTATTTTGAAATTTATATATTGTGCACATCAATCGTAATTCAATTATTTGCTTTGCGAATCCCTGAAATTGTACCCAAGTACATATTTTATTTTTGGTTGTTTTGAATCACAGTTTTTTCCTGCAGTTAAACAGAGGAAAATATCTTCTGAACTAAGTGCTCTCTAGGCTTCACTTCCATTCTGCTGCTGTATGTAAATCAGCATGTCTCCTCGTGTTTTCCATTATCACCTACACACATTTTTATGCAATATACATATTTAGTGTATACAGACTTCTGTCATGTCAATTTAGACATGAGGAATGACAGATACAGCTGTGCAGATCACAAGAACATTCTAACAATGACGGTATTTTTACGAGTGTGGAACTCAGATTCTAACTAACGTCCCTGCCAGCACCTTCAAAAATGGGAAGGCTTTTCTTCTGCCTGTGAAATCGTCGGAATTTCTGTATTTCATACCATTAAAGAAAAGTGATGGGCAAAGAAAGTAGTCCATTAAGCTGAGGCCACATTACTGTGATTGTCTAGAATACTCCCTAACCTGCAGTAGAACATTTCGTCACTCTTCAATACGTTACCCTCTTGGAAGTGTTCACCCAAGTGAAGGGCAATGCAGTAGACCAACAATAAATTGGAATGTTTGTTTAAAAACGGTTTGTCCCTACACCATAAATTTGAGTACATTGTGATTATATTGCTTGTAATGTTGCAATATTGACTATTTAATCAATAGAAATGCTATTTTGTATTTAAATAAAATATTTTAATAATTTATGCATCTACTCTCTAACCAGCTAATTGACACAAAGTTTTTTTTTTTTTTTTTTTTGGGAAATATTGTCACTTTGTCTTTCAAAAGTTTTAGCAGTTTGTGCAGATTATTAATGCACAAAGAGAGCATAAAAAGCTGAAACCTGAGAAGAAGAAAATCCTAAGCAGCTCGACAACATCACACAGCACGAGTCAGACTTCGGCATTCTGCGTTTCATAAAGAAAACGATTCAAATGTTAATTAACAGTTACAGTACTTAAAGAAACCGACCTCCAGCACATTCGCCACCTGTGCCTGAATGAGGCGAAACGGCCCTCGAAGCTGAGAAGTGTTGAGCAAACAGGCCTCGGCACAAGGTGCAATCATCACGCCAAGAACCTGGCTCCAATTCGGAAAACTCCACGTTGCTGCTGTGCATAGAATCTTATTAGGTAATGACAGAGTAGGAGGTAATCAAGTTTGGATTGTTGTTATTCAGATAGAGGACAAAAGGAGGTACTGGAATTAAGTAGCTGAGTGAAAAAGGGAAAAAAAGACATAAAAAAACCTTGAAAGCCTGAGATAACCAAAACCATATGGTGATGGATCGTATAGCTGTCTTAATTTCTTTTATTTTCACTTGCTTTGAATTATTTTCTTTAAACCTGTTACGTGATGAAAGAGAGAAAGACATGGATTGTGTTATATCTGAAATGGGTAAGTCAAAGCTTGTAATCATGGCTTTTTAAAAACAGGTCTAGCATCACATTCCCCCCACCCCCCACCCCTATTTCAATGAACATACAAATTATACTGATTAACACTGTTGAGCACTCTCCTGTATTTTCACTTTATTTCAATACAACAGATTGCATATTGTAGCAATGTGAAAATATGTCTCTGGGTGTAAAAATGTCTTTTTTTAATGCAGTGCAACAACACATTGGCATTGTTAACATTCTGAGATGTGTCATAAATGTCCATGTTTGTCACACATTCAAATGAGAGGGATCCACAAATGTAAAAATGACTGGGTGCTACACAGAATGTCGCAGGGTTAACTAATGTTTTTCTGTTGGTCAGAGCTTTAGTTTATCAGGTTACACACTGTACTCAGGATGTGGGCTGGACATTGCTGCTGTGATTTAATTGTGCACCACATTTCTCTTGGAAACATCGAACATGCTGTATATAAATGTGATAAGAATGTAAGAATGAATGAAATTAATTGAAGTGTATGGTACACTGGGCATGAATGCCTTGGAAAATGAATGCTCCTGTTTTCACAAAAATTACAAAGATTGCAAGACTCTACACAGGTATTACAGTTTTAAGAAATATACATGTATAACACATATAGCATATTTACTGCACTGGTACTGCAAAAAAAAAAGCTCAATATATTGAAATTGTGAAATCATTTAATTATATAGGCATTACACATATTATGTGTGATGGGATTAATTCTAAATATGTTTTGCAATGCAAAAAAGCAAAAATGCTTAACCCTAAAACACTTATTTGCTCTAATTTTGTATAGTACCATCATTGCGCATGCTTCCCATGTTAAGGTTTTACATACAAACCTGAAAGATGAAAAGATTCTTATTTATCATTACCAAGCAGCCACTTAGAATGTATTGCAGGTTGTGCATTTGACTCTGCAATAGACTCAAACTGAAAACATGAGATCACTTTACTTTTTTAATGATCACTCAAAATCTTGAAGAATTAAGCAAATTTACTGAACATTAATTACATGAATTAGCCTAACCCTACCCTAAGTTCCACCAGGCTAAATGTCAACAGTGTGTATGTATATACCAAACAGGCTTTGGTTGCTTTCCTGAAACTAACTGGAACTAACTTAAAATTAACTCTAATATATATGTATCTACATAACAATGAAATGACACATTGTGCATGTGTCACTCTGTGAAATGCCAGCAACCACCTTTGTTCTTTCATCACATAGTGATGATAAGGCATATCATAGCTTGTGTGCTGTCAAAGTAAAGGCATAATTTATTCTGGGGTCTAGTCTAACATTTTGTATAAATTGATTCATATTTGTCACCACAAACGACAGTGTCATCACTTACAACGGTGATCACATTACAAATACATGGAAGAAAGGTTCACACACAGCCAGACCAGGGTGAAAACACAATGCATAGCTGAAAGGGAGCTCAGTAAGTTGTTCCAGGGCAGAAGACAAAGTTGTAACCCTGAATTCAGTCAAATTCAAACTTAGCAAGCTTTTTACATGCAGGATCTGCTCAGCTTATGTTGTTTACATACTAACGTAGCCACCAGTTACAATGGTTTATGGCATCTGCTGAAATGCTGTGCTCCTAAACAACAATTATACCCATCAGACTGCAGAGTATCATCAAATTATCAAAATATTAATTATGTCAATGAGTAGTGGCTTCCTGTTCATTAAGACATCATTTGTATCAAATAATATGTACCAGATATTGAAACAACTTCATTAGTTTTTGAGAATAACTCACAACCTTATGAACATACAGTTGACTCTTAGGTACATATGGCAAGTTTAAATCTTGTTTCATTGAATGTCATTTGCCTTTGTAGCGGGTAAAGGAGTTTAATTAAATGCAGGGGAGTGAGTTGGTTTAACCCCTATTGATTTGTTCTTGCTCCAGATGCCAGAGGCAGTTCTGTCCAAAAAGAGTCGGAAAGGTCCATAAAACTCTTACAAGCAATTTTATTGACAGATGTAAATCCTTCCCAGTTCTTCTAGGTTTTCCCGTGACATTGAGTTTGTTGATAGGCTTGTCAGCACTGTGGCTCATCCCACTGTTTTGGAGATCGCCCAGCGTGCAGCCACATACTCTGCACACCCAGCTCCGTTCATGATGCCTGCAGAACAGAATGCTAGGGGTGTGGTTACACAGCCCCGCACGTACAGAACGATGCAGACCGAAGGCACGGTGCGGTACACGCTTGGGATAAGCCCAACAGAGCACTGTCACCCTGGCTACATGATGAACACGTCAACCGCTCACATGCGAGGCCATTTTGGGCAGAAAGCGGGCGGTCGTTCGGGGAGCCGCGAGGAACAACAGCAGAGCTGTGGCGTGCCCGCTCCCTGACACCTCCCTAATCTGATAACGGATGGGGACAGGTTGCGTTCCCTGTACCTGGCAAGTGTCTCCCAACTTGCGCGCGCGGATTTATTGGGATAAGGCCCGCCTTGGCAAACTCCAGCATCCCCCCTGAGAATAGTTAAAGGGTGATTAATCATTGTTCCTGCGCGGAGTGTGTGCGGAAGAATGGCGAAGCGGCGTTACACACCTCCGAAGCAATTAATCCCTGTGATCTCCGCCAGGTTTGTCTTGTAGATAAGTCAGGGTACAAAACTGTTCCTAATTTATCAAGCCGCTCATGCCATCCGGCATAAAACACACAATTTATTTCATATCATTTATAGTCAAATTTTAAAAGAGTGACTTTGCCACATCTAAGTGTGTCCTATATTGGCTTCATGTAAACTAAGTACCTGAGATTACAATGGGAATCCAGTTTTATTGTGCACATCTGGTCGAGTCACAATGCATTTTCTCATCCGCTGGCTGGATTTTTTAGTGAATGTGGCATAAATCATTTTGCTAATCAGAAACATAAGTGACGTGAAGCCATCTTCTCCGCTCAGAACAAAGGAAAAACATATGGCTTCAAAAGCAGCCGGCTCTTTTTATTTCCAAGGTATATAACCTGAGCATAAACCAACATTATTGGTTTGATTTGCATTTTTGTTTCATATTCAGGGGGAAAAATAGTCATGTAAGGTTTGACAAATAAAAAGAGCACTACCTCTGAGGAGGGAAAGCTGAAAGTCCTTTCGCTGTGACTGTTTGATCCACAGCACAAATGCATTTCTTTCAGATGTAAGAGGCTTTGCTTCAATGTCTTGTGGATGTTTTGAAATTATCCAGGAAATGATACAGTTGCAACTGTCACAGATGTGTTTGAGTCAGGCTTGCATTAAGTTTCATGTACATCGCCATGTCTTTGAAAACACAGCAAAAAAAAATGAACAAACACCAACAAACAGAAACATTCAGTCATGCCTTAATATATTTATTGAAAAGGCATAAACATTTTAGACCTCTGTTCATGGGTTTTAAATCATATTTGCCTCCTAAAATTGGGAAGTGGAAAGACATGCCAATAATAGTAAAATTCAGCTATTTTAATTGCATCATTACGTTCTCAATATTAGCTGCCGTTCCTGCCAATATCAATATTCCTATAGCATGTGGGGAATACAGATGACCTGCAGGATGTGTGGGTACTCCATGAGTGCCTTCATGCCTGGCTCATCCTGGCTACCCGCTGTGAAGGGAATGGGAGGTGGGTTGGAGTGTGGCTCGTCTTCCTAATGTCCCTCAGTATTCCCGTAATTATTGCCGGATCCTGTTTGGATTATAACGGCAGATCTGAATCAGTAGCTGCCGCACGTAGGACCTGATAGGTCCAGGGGGAAAAATCATGCTACTTGTGAAAACTGATATGCGTGTGTGTGTGTGTGTGTGTGTGCGTGCGCGCGCGCGCATGTGTGTGTGTGTGTGTGTGTGTGAGTGTGTGTGTGCGTGTTTGTGTTTGAGTGCACAAAGACAGATGGGGAAATTGAAAGAATGCATACTTATAGCACTTTTGTGCTATAAGAGTGAATAAAAATTTACATGAGGGTGGCCCAATTGATCCAAGTTGGGTTTGTTGTTGATTAATGTTCAGGCGTCACCAGGTCTTTGTGACAAAGCCGCTGGGTCAAGTATCCAGCTGGATCATGGTTTTTCTCGCTGGCCAGACTGTAAGTAGACAAAAGGTCAGAAAGCACGCTACAAGTTTCCATTCAAGTTAAATCAACAAGGTAATATTAAATCAAGTATACCCTTAACCCTAAAGTGATTTATGGCATTTTCATGCAAAGTGTACATTATGCAGTGTAAGGCTGAAATGCATTTTTCATAAGGGATCACAACAGATAAACTGCTCATTCACAATAAACAAACCACAAACCAGTTTAACTCCAGTCAAAGAGTCCTGAAGCTAATCCAGAGAGGAGGAAGTAAGGTATCTCAGATGTTAATGGTGGTGAGTGACCGCTGCAGTTTTGATAGTGTTGGGTAGATCATTCCAATATCGACATTCTACTGAGGTTAAACAACAAAACAAGCTTCATGAATGTCTGGCCTATTACCTGACCAAGCAAGCAAGCATCACTTTTTCACTTGGATTGGAGGTCACTTGAATTATTCTGCAAACTATATACCACACATTTTGTCATGATATATATGTAAATGTTTTTTTGGGTTTTTTTTCCTGCCAAGTGTTTACTGCCAAGACCCTCATCAGTGAAATCAAAGAAAACAAGTAGGCTGATTATGATCACTGCCCACTACAGGAGGATTGCTATTAGTCTTGTGGACACCATGTTGGAAGTAAGTAGCATGACAACTTACATTTTCACCAATCTGTGGCGCATCGGTGTATTGGGAAAGCAGTCAGAAGTGAACTTGTGTTGCCAGAACAGACACACCATGTAATGCCTTGTAACGTCTTAGAAATAATATAATGCATACCAAATAGAAATTTTATTATTTTCTGGTTTAGAAATGTGTAAAATAAATAAATAAATAAATAAATCTTCTGGTTAATAAGCACTTTAAATTCGAGAAAAAAAGTGATTGCACCGTGTCTGTAATAAAATGACCACACTGAAATCTGTCAAGACTTTCACCAGTCCAGAAATACAGTATATTGTAATGTTGGTATTTTCTCCTGCATCAAGAAATCTTTGTCAGCATTAATTCACAAAATTCAGTTCACATTAATTAAATCAGTTCCAAAATTATAAACAGGCACTCACACAAAAAGAATGAGAATGGTTCTGAATCACTGTGAGTTTTCTCTTAATGATGCCTCTGGCATAGCTTTGGCTCCATGTATCGGCAAAAAGTGCAAAAAGGAGTTTTAGAGCCACTAAACTTTTATTCTGCATAAATGTCTTTGATAAATTAAAAACAAAAACTGTATATTTCCTTTGAATATGTAAATGCTTACATATTCGTGGAGGCAATATTACTGTTCAGAAATTTGGCCTAAAGCAAGGTTTGATTCTGTCCCCTAGCAAACTAGACAACCTTAGCGTGAAGTGTGTCTTTCCCTTCGGAAAGGAACACAGCTTAACACTGGCTCATGAACAAAGATGGCGGATGTTGTTTTACTCATTTTACAGCCTCCATGCTTACTCTGGTCAATGATAGTTTTTTTCATTGAAAATGGTCAACAGGGTATTTTTTTATTCTAGTAAATTATATGTTGTTTTAATATTTATTGACTATTAACATGAAACAAATGTATATTCAGCAAAGGTGTTTCAGCTAGAATCTGTACCTACGCCGACATATTTTATTCAATGATAACATTTCATGAAAGTATTGTAGCAACTAGCAAATCTGAAAATGATTTGTGTTGTGCTACATATCTGTAGTCAGATTGAAACATGCTTCGTTCTTTGTCTTTATTGGTAAAGAATATGACAAAGAAGTCATGATAGCTTGCAGAATCAATTTGTATGGTCAGTTTCAAGTTCCAAGAACATATCATTTATAATTATTGTATACATATAATACTGTACTTGTTATTTTAAGTTGCAGTTCTATAACTGTTTAATATTAGACATGAGTATAAGTTTTATTTTTTATTCAGTGTGATGGAAGTAATCATTATTGTAATGCAGAAACTGAGTGAATATTACTTAATTATTTATTATGGCATTTCTATCAATAACAAGTTTATTATTCTTATGACAGTTCTATCAAATATTATTAAATGACAGTAGGGGATGTCTTGTGACACAGAATTGATTTGGGTGTGACATTTTGTACGAGTAAACAGTTAACTCCCATCATCTGCAATCTAAAAAGATCAGAGGCAAATAAGTGCGCAAAGGGACTTTGCGACACTCTTAATGGTTTCTGTGTACATATGGTAAGGTACCGCTACTTAACAATTAGTAACTGCTTTGATGAAACTAAATTGCATTTTTAAGATCCCATCAGGAAGTCACTTCACATATCTGTATTAATGAATTCAGGGCTGGAGAAGGAAAGATAATTTCCCAGCTTAAATATTTAATTCAAGCTTAAAATTTAGTCTGTAATTAGAGCTCCCCAATGAGGAGAGTACAGAGTTTGTCCATTTTAATTAGATTGTTGTTTACCTATTAATTATATATCATATCTTGTCATATAGTTTTGATGTTAACAGATGGTGCGGGGAGATACCAGGGGTTAGAGCAGAATAAGATTCCACATGATTTATTAAGCTGTGCTTTATTAGTGAGATTCCTGCACTAATCACATTACTGTGCAGAACCTCAACTTCCTCAGATTAAGACAATTTCCTCGCTTATTGTTTTGCGGTGAGATGGGGGGGTTGTGCACACAGGTAGCATCTGCCTTCTTGCTAAACAAATTATATCCTACAGATTTTTCCCCAGTTTGGACTGGGAATCTGGGATGCAAGATGATGCAAGTTCCATAAAATTACTTTGTGATGAGCTTTATATACAGCATGTCTATTACCTGTACTTGTACATCACTGTTTTGAGGGTTATTTTTGTATCATGGATAATTCTGTATCAGCACAAACACATTCAGGTAAATGAATTTGATGAAGTATAATTCTTGAAACATATTGCTTATTCATTTATCCCAGAAGATTCATCATTTTATTAAACCTTTGGTTTTACATTAGGTATACAGTACCTATGAATTCCTTTTTGTTTCCCCCGAGATGTGTGTATCACTAACACTGAGGGCTTAACATGATTTATAATCATGATAATAATGCTTATATATATTTTAAAAGGATACATATTTTCCCAATGACAGATTAATAACGACATGGCATACACAATGAAAGCAGAACAAATTAATTAAGTAAAACCTAGGTCACCTGAAAGAAAAGCATTTCGGCTGTGGGTCAGACAGTGGCAGCAATACGATGTCCAGGTTTCTATGTCCAGAAATGCGATGTCTTGTATGCTTAATGGCTGATTGTTTTGTAAAGCCTTATGCTTGAGTCATGCTGAATGCTCGTGCAGACGAATAGAAGATTCTGATTTCTGTTTATTTGCAGTCTATCCAAAGGCACACTTTACACAGGAAACCTGTGAGTCATTTCGGGCATCTGTCTCTGTCTAGTTGTCTCTGCTTTGTGTCCCTGTTTTATTCTGGGCTGTATATCTGTGTGATTGTTACTGTTGTGCCTACTGACGATTGACCGTGATTGATGGACGGGATCCAGGACATCTCGATCGACAGCTGTTGATAGCTCCGGAATCGAGAGGTGCATCCAGAGCGTAACAATGAGTTCATTGCTCTTGCCGTTCAGTTGCCAGCAGTGCCTGACGAAGAGGCACCTCATGAATTTTAACAGTGGCCATGGCCTTGAACTGACTGAGAGAGGGGTGAACGAAGAGCTCTCTGCATGTTGGACCACTGGAAAATGCTTCAGCATTAGCGCAAAAGCCAGTGGTGTAGTGCAGTAGAGAGGACATGTTTTTCTGGGTAGTGCAGTTTAATTGGGGCAATTGTTTTAGCATAAGTAGAATATATGGAACTGCATTCTCTTTAGCTTGTCTTTTATCAGACAGCTCTTTGGACAACAGCATGCTCCTCCAAGAAATACCATGTGACTCTTTGACGGGAGGGAGGTGAGAGGGTGGTGGTCAATAGTCTGCTGTTTGTGTATGAGGTAGAGTGGTGGTTCAAGAGATTTGAATGAGTACTAAGTGGCTTTTACACATTTTGTTTTACATATATTGAGATGATACAATTGTATCTCATTTCACGTTTCTGTCTTGTTTGGTAATGCTTAATGCCAGTCCCATAAAGCTCTATCAAACAAGACAGAGATGTGAAATGTATAGTAATAAAGTACAGCAAGTCATAGGGAAATCTTTCATAATGCACTCTCTTGTTTTCTAAGTAACCTTTTCTTTTCTTTTAGTTGTTTATTCCATTCTGGAGTTCTGTTTTTTGTCTTTTTTATTTTATTCACTGTCTCTCAGCTATCTTGTAACTTGCCCACATCTATCCTGGGGGAGAAAACAATTAAAATTTAAATAAAAGAAAGCGCAAGTAGTATAACAACATCATAAAATGACAAAGAGGAACTCAGAGTGACAATAGTTTAGATGTTTTTTTTAATATACAAATAAAGTTAAGGCACGCTTATGACTCATATTCACATTCAAAATTTGTGATATTTGTATGCATAAGGTAACACTGGGATCCCTGTAGAATGTTAACAAACATTAGTATTCTGTAGCAGCAGATTTATCCCCTGCTTAATTAAGGTAAATTCAGTGTTCTCATTCGACATTTGCTGAATATAAGCTTAAAACAAGTTGTGGTTATTGGCATCTGTTTATTTTTTATATTAAAAAAAGAAAAAAATGCACTGGGTGGTTTGGCATCTTGCTATTTTGTGTTTGGGCCTCATATTATGGGAATTCTCAGTTTGCACAATGATTAAATGCTTAATAAAAAATTCATTGTTGTTGCCAACATCTGTATTGTAGGACTAACGGCTCACTGGAGTGTGTAAGGCTTGTAAAGTTTCCAAACGCGTTGTTGAGAACCCTGGAAAGTTCACCGAAGAGTTTGTCTTCCTCATTACCAAGCTACTTCTGCGTCTGCGATTAGACAGAGAACATCTTTAATTGCTTTAAAATCTGAATGCATGATAAGAATGGATTAATTTGATTTTTCTGTTTCTACAAGTAGCAGATGGTTTATGTCTTAGGAATGCTCATGTTGTAAAATGAGATCCCCAGCTTGTCTCTGATTGGTCACTGTTAATGAAGCATGCTGTGCTGATTATTGATTTAGAAAATGAGGATGACACGAGTATTGTGTGTGTTGCTGTAATAAATTAAAGAGGAGCTTTTTTAATAGCCAGCAGAAACATAACTTAAATAACATAAAATATTTGCTTTTCCATTCAGGTGGTCTCTGGCCCTTCAAAGCAATTTTATTGTTTATTAAAAAGATGCACTGCTATAGTTGCTGCTAACAAGCAGATGGTCGACTTGACTTATTTGTGTTTTGTGTTTCTGAATGACCGATCAGATGCATGATGGGAAATTCAATGAGCTGCTTGTCAGAACAGAAACAATGCAATTCATCGGAGGAAGCCCACCAGAGCTCAGTATGTTTCCCTAACCCCCCCCCCCCCCCATTTTTTAAGGTTAGTAATTTTTAGCGTTATTATGGGCTGTTGCAGGAGCAGCTGTCCCTGGGTCCCCTTCCTTCCGAATTAATATCTTCACACTGACAAGCTGCTGGTTGGGAGACAATTTGCATGGAGAAATTCAATTCTGTGATGGAAATAATGTGCCAGCACCAGGGGGATTTGGGTCTCCTGGAAGATGGGAAAGAGGGTCCAGGTTCTGGTTTTGGGCAGAGTGTGTAGAGTGGGGGGAGGGGGGTACAAATAACTGAGCCTTTGGAATCTCTTTATTTCTTCTGCGTTGGTTTATGAAGCGGAAGCTTTTGGTTCAATGTGGTCTGAGAGCTGGATTTGTGCTGGATCCTTTGGGTCTACATACTGGTTTGGAATTGATATATGCGATGAGCTCCATAATGTTTGGGACACATACACTGGGGGCACTGTATATTTCTTCTTGTTTTGGCTCTGTACTCTGCAGTCTCAAATTTGTAATCAAACATTCACGTGTGGTTAAAGTGCATATTTTCAGCTTTTATTTTTTTAATTTAAGGATATTTGTATATATTGCAGTTTCTCCATGTAGAAATGTCAGTACTTCTTTATAGATAGCCCCCCCCCCCCCCCATTTCAGGGCATTATAACTTTTGGGACAAATGTTGTCACGTGTGTTTCTAATAATAGTCTGGTGTGTTCAATTACTTCCTTAGTGCAGGTATAAGAAAGCTTTCAGTATGCAGTTGCTTCTAGGTTTTTTATTGCATTTGGAGTCTTTTATTGGCATTTGTCAACATGAGGACGAGAGTTGTGCCAATGAAAGTCAAAGAAGCCATTATGAGGCCGAGAAATAAGAAGATAAAAAACAGTCAGAGACATGGGCCAAACATTAAGCTAACCAAAAGCAACTGTTTGGAACATCATTAGGAGGAAAGAGAGCATAGGATTGTGGAGTACAAAGCCAAGTCAAGAAAAAAATGTCTTTGTCCAAAACATTATGGAGCTCACCAGTGGCGTAGGTTTGGTTTGAGCTTTGCGGGTGACACATTAAGCTGGGGTTCTGGGTGTCCTCCCCCAGGAAATTTTGAGCGTCAAACACTTAATTTCCTGCATTCTGGTGAATTTTTATGCACCAATTTGTGCCTTTTCTGCATCCATTTATGGTGGAAATGTAAAGGAAAACACAAAATTCAGAGGGACAAATGCACATGTTCTAAATATTCAGGAGGAGCTAATGTTAAAAAGAGATATTGATAGCTAAAACAAATTTGTTAATTTACAAGACGTGTCCATAACGTTACACAAAACATTGGCTAAAATACTAACACTGCAACATGGGGAGTCACGTTAATTCCCTGCTTAGCAACCGAGTGCAGCTATCGCCAGGTAGTTTTCTAAGTTCTGTGAACATCACATTCAGACAGTGTACCGACAGCTATTAACTAGTTAGCTACGTATAATACTATCAGATATCATAGTTCATTCATCGACAACTAGCTAGCTAACACTGACGTTAGCTGGCATATTGCTGGCATATTGATAGGTAACGTTACAAATATAAGATTACTGTTACCTTTCTTTACAACCGCTGTGAGTAACTGACTTTAGCTGACGTTGTCATAAAAGTTTTCCCGACCGTGAAAACCATAGACATGTATATATGTCTATGGTGAAAACTGCCTGGCTTGTTTACATTTTGGATAGATTCTAGTGGGTAAATATATCGCTGTTTCCGTCGCAAAACTTTCGACACAAGCAAAATCGGAAGCGCTATCCTAAAATTTCTTCTTAGCATTTTTATTTCTATAAGGGTTATGGGAAGTGAAGTCCATAGTATGATCGGCTTGAGCAATCACGTCTAACTGTTGACTACATATCCCATTTGTGCTTTCGTAAGCTCAAACTTTTCGTGGCCATGGGGTTAAACCATTGCTACTGTGTGAAGATGGGAGTCAATAATTCACGTTATGTTTACAGGCGTTACAGACCTTTCTGCATAATTTTGAAGTCATCTTTTATTGCTGTTGAAGCCTTTATTGTATGAAAGCTTTACATGGGAGAGGGATCAGTCATGGTTGGGGGGGACAATTCGATTCTTTACAAACATTGGGGGGTACACGTCCCACCTGTCCCCCCCGGTTCCTACGCCAATGGAGCTCACTATTTATACTTTATGAAATACCTTACAATTACCTCACTATCTTAAAAATAGTTATGTGTTTTTATGTCAAATATATTTTTGCTTTTTCTCTTCCATTTTTGTATTTGTACTCTGCTATCCACCTACACCCACCCAGGGAGTACTGCAGATGAAGTGCTTGCCCTTTTTATGAGCTAGTAACAAGCAACGCAATATACTACAGAGAGGTAGCACCAATTAGAAGAAATTCATAATGCCTACTGGTATCCTGCAGTTAGCTGGTGAGTTGTATGGTCAGTTATGGGTTTATACTATGGGTTTCAAATATTTCCTCAAATGACAAAGTCACACTTGGTTAAACTATATGCCAAAATGGCTGACATGATACTATGTTGGTCGTAGGCCTTGTGACTTTGAGTTGAGTAATTGTGACTTTAGGTTGACCAGGGTCAGGGCCAGAGATTTAAAGAGGAAATAAAGTAGGCAAATTGCTTACTTATTTGAACTCAGCCAGACTTCTTGAAGTAAAGTTTTATTTGCTACGGTTGGGTGGCACACCAGTCCTTAATGATGACCATGGTCTTGTGTTTTGCTGCCCAAACTGTCCTGAAAAGAACTAAATGAAGTAATTGACTGTGAAGGGATTTTGGATGTGCTGCAATTTAGGAATATTTCAGGGTGGATACATTCTGTACTTCAGTATCACAGCTTTTCAAGGTGACCTTCGACAGAAAACTACAAACCAAGAGTTTTCTCTTAACCTTGCTTTTTGAGCTATTTCCTGAAGTAATATAGTAAATTAATGCTTTCCGTCATTTTCAGTGGCTTTTTCTCTCCAAGCTTTTCTCTCCGTGTCTGTCGGTGTCCATATGTAGTTTTAACGTCTGTTTAATCATATTTCTATCTCTGTGCTTTAAAGAGACAGCCTTTTAAGCTCTTCAAATAAAAATGCTGTTAATAGCGAACGTCAAGCTGGGGGGTGATTGTGCCTCCTCTCTTTCTTTGGTAAGCTGCTCAGGCATTTTCACCACCTGTTACTAATCGTTCTGTAAATCGTCACCATGCGAGACTTGATTTAACCTAACACTGCGGGTCTGAATCCCTCCAGGAGAGAATCAACCAGCAGTGCTTTGATGGGGAAAGAGAGGGAGTCGCTTCATGGATTTTTTTTTCTTTGCGTCATTAACTATTTATGAGTTGCCACTTCATGTTATTTACACTGGACTGATGGTAATGCTATTCAGAGCTGAAATGCCAGGCAGAACCCCACTTCGGGGGATAAACATGTGCGACTCGTTTAAATATTATACATACACGCCACCTGCAGACGTGAGACAAGGGTAAATAAAATGACAAAAAGCACCCAGGGCCACAAAAGTGAGACTGAGCATCCTGAAGGAACTCTGGACAAACATGCTCCCTCGATTCAATGCCTCTTTCATCAAACCAGTTTTTTTTTTTTTTTTTGCAAGGCAGCCTTTCACCCATGGAAGCCGTTCCGCTGACCTGGTTTATATTTATAAAGGAAAAGAACAATACAGAAATGTCATTTCCACTCACTGCATCTCTGCACATAAATGAGAAATGATTTTCATTTTAAATGACAAAGCTGAATGTTTAGTAATTTAGGAACAGTGTAAGACATTCAGCAGTGAACAACGTCAATCGCTGTTACAACATGCCATAAGAAGGCATCAGATAGAAAACACAACAGACAACTGAATAGAACACCTGTCCCCATGCAGTTGAGTGATCCATCACTACTTACTCACACATGTGAGCAGATGTTCTTTAAGAACAATCTCTTCAGTAATATTCAAAATACATGGCCTTCTCAATCTATTGTGGAAAAATGCATGAATTGTTATATATTTGCAACATTTTTTTTATACATGAAACATTGCTTTCAATCATATTGAACACAGTCATGTCAGCTGGTCAGCTGTCTAAACTTGCCTGTTAAAGATGACTTCAGCCAACTATATTTTGGCAGTCTTTGGAAGTCCTGCTGGATTAGGCTGCACGGCGTTGATTTTTTAAAAGCTACATGCAATTGATTGCATGCAGGTTCACTATAGCTTGATATTTATAATACAAAAACTTTAATTGCTGTCACCAGCCACCTGTCACAATCAATAGTCACGAAAAAATTGTTTGCTAACTGCACAATCTAGTCCTTTGTTTATAATATGTAGTTTATAAAGACTTCATACTGCAAAGATAACTAAACATTTAATTATCCAAAAAATACATTTGGACATAACTACTGTACATTAGTTACTTAACAGTGACTTCTGGCTAAACACTCTCATTGTTTCCCCTAGTTCATGATAGTTTAACCATTTTATGAGTTACATATTTGTAATTAGTATTCAGCAGGTAGACAAGGGATTGTAACCAGAAAATTGATTACCATTGTATGTGAGTGATCAAACCATAAAAATACTGTCCAAATCTGTGATTGGGATGCTACCAATTACATGCTACAGAAATACAGTTATAAGGCCTGTTTTTCTCCTGAATATCAATAAAGCTCTTAAACAAAAACTCTATTGACTGCAGTTAGTCAAAGATTAGAGTTGGACACTTTTACCCTATCTTTCAGCAAGTATCTCACCTACAATTTTTTGGGGAACATACAGCTGCATAAAAATGTGTTTAAAAATTCAAATGATGTAAACCGCGTAGGGTGCTGCTAAACCAGCTATGATACTAATTGTAATTTTTGAAGATCTTGTTGAGTGTTTCAAATTTGTCTTCTGCCTCATGAATCTATAATATACATCACAAATATTTTGAAAGGCCACTCACATTCTGTTTTCATGTGACACTCAACATGTGAATTTGTATCCTCAGTTAGCACTACAGAAAGGTACTTTCGTGTAGTGTTGGATTTGATGAGTCAAAGCAGGCAGTGCTTTCCTTTCCAAATACTGATGAGTCCTACTTGTGTACGTGTTCAGAGCCAAAGAACTGCCTATAGGGCCCTTTTCAAGTGCTGTTGTTTTTATGAACAGTCATTTACATTCCACATCAAAAACTGTTGTAAGCTCAAGCCTCCTCCTGATATATCTGTTTATTAATTTACCCTTTTCTTTTCTGCTTATCAAAATAATACACAGCTTCAGAAGGTGACAGTGTCCTGTTTGGACAGCAGGGTATTAAATATTGTCATGTTTTCCGTTTGATTCAGAGAAAACTTTTTTGACATTTTTGTTTTTGCCAGTTCCGGTCATTTATGTTTACAGGCTACAGTATGTCTTCCTCGCAGGATGTAGTCAGCAAAGTTCTCCACCGCACACACAAACCATCACGCACAATAGTGTTGAGTCTTTATTACGTGTTTCTCAGGTCCTTTCCATTGTGTGCAGTCATTTGTTTCATATACTGTTGCAGGGAGTTGCCCCTGTGACACTGTTTAAAGCTATTATACAAATACAATTTAAAAACAATTTTGTTTGACTGCTGTGGTTTGGGATGGTGTTTCAATTTCCCCAACACGCCCAAATCGTTGTAGTATGACAACAGTTTTGATAATCTGACTGCCTTGCGTCAGTATTCTCTTTGAACTCCCCTGATCGCAGGATAATTTTTATTAAGTGAGTACTAAGCTTTTTTTTGTGGCAGTCACTGAGGCTTCAAGGAGTCGTTGTGACAAGCTGAGCCCAAGAGCTTAAATTACCATCTCCCTGCACTACCATGACTATAATTAGCCCAAAATTAACAAGAAATGTTTGCTTTGGTTAGATTATTCAGAACATTTATTTCAGTCGTCAGAGGTTAGATCAAATTGTTACTTTAATGTTCAATTTAAAGCAGACGCCTGCAAAGGCCTTGTCTACTGTCTGAGTTTCAATTACTGAATATGCACACCTTTAATTTCTCTATATTATTCCATTTCACTTTTCTCTCTTACAACAAAGAGCCTCGTTTTCCTTTTAGCTCACTGAATACGGAGCTGGGATTGCAGTGCGCCATTTAAATAGTTTTGCTTACAGTAGGTGCTTAGGCATATAAACTAAGGGATTGTGTCAAAACGTATCAGTCTCCCTGAGTATCCTGTACCCCATGAATAGTTTTTGTTTGCTGTGCAACTTTCTTTAGCATTTATCATCTTACACTTTGTTGTGCATTGTGACGTGCATGCAATAAATGTATTGCAGCTTTGATGATGATGATCTGCATGTCATTTCTCAGATTCACGTGACACGATATCTCTAGTTTGGTTCCCGTTCCCCTCATTTCATCCAAACAACTAAGCCTTAATACTCCAAAATGTGAAGTTGTGTTAAAGTAGCTTGACTTGTATAGTGTGTACTGTTGCTTCTCAGCTCGAGTTTGGCACCACTTCAGTTGCAGTGAGTATGGTAGCAGAGGGGTCTGAGCACAGAATGAGTACTGACTCACCCCTCCCCCATACTGTTAGGGAAGGCTTCAGGGGGGCGGTGACTTCAACTGTGTGTGTACCTTTTAGTTCCATTTGCGTTTGACAGGAGTGAAATTGATTTGAGACGACATTGTATATTTTCAGAGACCACAACCAAAGAGACACAATTCATTACCTGACAAGCAGGCACTGTTAACAGAGGTTTAACCTGAAGGGACTCCCCTCTAATCTGTATTTGCACTTGACTAAATGCATGTGTGTTAAATCTAATGTGAATGCAGGACCAACCTCCTCAATCAGGTTGGGATATGGAAAGATCAGCCTGCTGATACAGTTTGTAATCGACAGAATTCTTTGTCGTCCCGCTGTTCGTTTTATGGAGATGAAGAATTGGAAATCCGTTTATCAATGATACACATCAGGTTGTGTTTACAGGCTACTGAGAAAATCCTTTTATATGCCCTGTTAATGTTACTGATCAGCCCTCTGAATACTCTGAATTGTTATCTTATAAATAACTGTCTTCAACAAAAATTCAGGATATTTATACCTAACCATTTTAACATCTGAAAAGTTATTGGGCATGCTTATGCTATTTGTACATTTGTACCAAAAATTCCTTTCAGTTAAAATTCAGTTAACATTGATCGATAATATTTGCTGCACTCTGTGTGCGTTCTGTAATATTTGGGGGAAAAGTACACTCAACTTAAACTTACGACAATGATATTCTAAATGTCAGTTGTATCCCTGTTTCAAATACCTCTGCAACATTTTCCTCGCACATGAAAATATATTGATGTCTGAATTCAAATTTAAAAAATACCAAATGCAGGATTAATTTGTTTTTTAAATTAAGGTGATACCTGAAATTTTGAGTATAAGAAACATTTGGCTTGAGAGATCATTCATATATCATAAGAACTGAGTTTTGACTTCATATTTGGATATTTCTTTAAAATATTTATATTGAATATATCTTTTGTATAACAGGTACAAAAGCGACACCAAAATTACATGTTAATATTTCATAATCATGGAGCTGAAACCTGAGACCTCCTTTAAAGTGATATTTTATGTTGGGAATATATAATACTACCACAGGCTACTTATAATCTGCAGAAGGTTAAAACTACAGTAGAAGGAGCTTCACTTTGCACTGTTGGTAATTCAAGCCAATGAAATGTTGTATGATTAAAAATGTGTGTGTGTGTGTGTGTGTGTGTGTGTGTGTGCATTAGTTTGTGTGTGCGTGCATGCATGCATGCACTTGTGTTGTACAAACATTTGTTGGGACGATTTGACACATCAGTTGAACATATAACTAGAAAAACTTTTTTTATTATGATTACATTATAGTGAACACATAAAATACATTTTATTTCATGGAAAGAACATTTTGTGTTGTGACATTGGACTGCTTCTCTCACAGCACCCACATAATGGGCTGGGCAGGGCAGGAATGGTAATAGAATGGGTGTCAGGATTAATACTGGATTTTTGAGTTGAAAAATGGAAGACCAAGCACTTTTTGTTTTCTTTCTGCACATATATTCATAATGCACAGCGGTATGAGTTGATTCAAACTTACAAAATCAGTGCAGTAAAATTATTGAAGTCAAGTCAATACATCAGTACAAGTCAGTTAATTGTTACACCCTTAGTGACCTATAAAATCTTTACCCTTAGCGGGTAAGAATGCCCTATAACGTTCAAAATGTTTTGCCATTATACCATGTGTCCTATGCAAGCTTATACAGATATAAAAACTTCCCTTGCATGAAAAATGGATTAAATTATGGCTAAATGATATAGCGAACTGACATAGTTATAGTAGTTGTCAGAAAGGACAGGTCAGTATTCAGAAGTGCAATGAGGTGCCCAGTGCAGTCAGATATTAATAGCCTGAAATAAAATGGCAGAGTTAAATCACACTGAAGAAGTAGAGGCAGAGACTCATAATGGGGCGTGTTTCAATGCTTGAGGGATAAATGGGCTGTAGGCTATTTAGTGGCTAACACACTGTAGCGATATTTGTGCATTGTTAAGCTCATCAAATCAAATTTGTTACTAAGACCCACTAAAACATATCTCAGAAGCTCATTTTCATTTCTGTTTGCTCCTTACTGTATGTTCTTTTCATTGACTAGATCACTCATTCACCAGCTGGTCAAAGGTAGTAAACAAATATGTTTATAAATTTAGTCAAGTTTAGCACGTATGCTAGTCTGGATAGTAACCTCACCCTAAGGGTTGGCACAAGACCTTGATTAGTTCCTGTTTCATTAACTTGGGCTTTTAGATCAGAAGGCTAATCAGGTGCCATGTGCTATCAAATTTAAGCCCATGCTCTAGCTGTACTGGCTATTTTGCTTTGTTTTGTTTTTTCATTGCTGTTGATGTCATGCATATTAATTTCACTTCACTACATGGTCTGAATAGGTTCCAGTGAGGAGGAGGAGGAGGATGAGAGAGAGAGAGAAAGAGAGAGAGAGAGAGAGAGAGAGAGAGAGAGAGAGAGAGAGAGAGAGATGGTTGAAATAGTGATCTCCTTTATATGTTTTACTTAACAGTATGTCTTACATATATTATAATTGTACAAAGGTAAGAAATTACTTGAGGCTGTAACAAATTTAACATTTATATCATCTTTCCTTTGACAACTCGCCAGAATGTGCTACATTATGGCTTTATTACAAATAATACTGCAACTAGCGCCACCCTCCCCCACCCCCATCTGCCACATAAGTATCTGACGGCAACAGCCACCGCTGCATACTCAGTTTCAAGTGAATGCAAAAAGGTCAATATGGACATGATACAAAATGGTTGTGATTGTATAGAATCATGGAGAATGAAGACACAATTCTCTCTGAGATGACAAGATGTCAAAGATACTGACATTCCAAGTTACACAGCCAGTTCGGTGGCAGTTTTCATGTGTGCTATGGAAAACAGCAATCACCAGCCAAACTGCAAAGTTGAAGCTTCCACATGCACTTTGATCTTGACAACTGTTATTCCTTCAGTAGACTGTGAAACCTTGATAATGAGTCCACACTGATATCGGATGCTATAGGTCTGCTTTTTCTGAGTAATATTGTAACACATCTATAACCCACTATGATGTCCCACAGCCTTCAACGCTGTGCTGTATGTTGCTTCAGCTCAGAACTACATGCATTTGCATGAAGAGGAGATTGGTGGCCTTGTTTGAATTATTAAAATTTGAGTGACATGTATGAAGATAGATTATTGGTCAATAATTAAATGTGTGTTGTAAATGGACTTCTGTCTTTACTGGACTATTGAACAGCATGGGGGAAGGGGGGAATTTTTCGAGTAAATAAATAATACAGCTCTTTTAGGATGTGCTTTAATACCATTAAATATTCAGCTATTTGGATGATTGAATTTACTGCTAAATTACATCTTCCCTGTGGATGTAATAGGGAGGAGAGGGACACATGGGAAGCAGGTTGAAAGGAAAGCATCACACCCCCCTTCCCTCACCCCTCCAGGTGGAATATGCCAGATTATTCAAACAGATAGCTCTAATGCACATATACTGTGGCAAAATATCATTTTCAAAAACAACACTTTTTTGCAACACACAGTTTTGCAGCACCTATGTCATTCAGTTGCTGTAATCTTCATATCTACTTTAACATAATTACATTAGCAATAAGATATTTGTTTAGAATAAAGTGTGATGTGTTCTATTATTTCATTTTTTATATTACTTTGTACTTATATTTTTAAAATTCTTAAACATCAAGATGTTGGCCATGATAGAAATTTACAAAATGAATATTAGTCAAAATATTGTTTTATATGTTTTTTCTAAGATTCGAACATGTAACACACTCTAACATTTATGAATACAGATCAGTGAGTTCATGTTCTTCTTTTCAAAGTCAATTCCAGCGATTTTATTTTGCAAGTATAGTTGCTTGTATTTTCCCAGTCTCCGTGTTTCAGTGTATATTTCAGTCTTGTTTAAGACCATTTTTTGTAAAAATCCAGGAAGTCTTGATTTTCTCATATAAAGGAATACAAGCACAATTTTGGCATCCGACCCCTGATTACAGCATTGGTAACCACAATGAGAAATGAAGCAATTAGGGAGGTTCACATGCATTATTTAGTTCTCATTAACTTCCTGTGACATCGCGGGGTTGTGGACCAATGAAAAGTATTGGCTGCACCCAGGCAATTAGTAAAATTAGTGGCACAGGATTTGGCGCAGGTTCAGGCCACATGGCCCGTGAGATACCAGCTTGGTGTCATGCCGTAATTTGTAACTTCACATGTGAAATAATGGGTTTGAAAAATCGCAGGGGGAACAAATGTGTCAACCTGTATTATTCAATAAAGTGAGGTCTGTGCCTGGAGTAGGAGTGTGGCATACTCCCTCTAGCTTTTGGATCACATGGTCATGGAGCAGGGCTCTTTTTGACTCTGGAATAATTAGGAGCAGGGATATCAGTCCAATGTGTTTGTAATTAACAGCCTGGATTGTGTTTGTTTTCATTCAGGCGTGTTTGTGCCGATAAAGTTTGACTTGCCAGAACAGCACACCACTTCCTGGTCTATGGGTCCACAGTTGCTTTTTCAAAAATGGCTACTATGTCCTTTAGGAAATTTTGGGAACATTGCATTCTGTCAAAGGTGAACCCCATTGGTTTTGTGTGCATGAAACATGCTCTTCTGAGGTGATGCTTTCTCCAGTTTAATACCATAAGTCTCTTAAAATTATATGATATACAGCATATATATATGTGTGTGTGTGCGTGTGTGTGTGTGTTATGACCTGTAAATTGTAAAGACATTAAAAATTAAAGTAGAGAGACTGAGTGAACACAGTTAATAGTTTCTGTTTGTTGTAGTTGTACCTGTTGAAGACAAACAGCCATGATGAGGTAAATTCCTCTACCCTGTATCCCATGCGCATGTTCAATTGCTACATCACATACTTAGAATAACCTGCATTACATAAGCTTACCTTACACATCAACAGCAACTGAGCCAATATTTAATATTTTAAGTCTTTCTGTAGGAAACTGCCTTTCACTGAGATCCATTCATGTGGTATAATTTTGATTCTGTAAGGGTTTCGGTTCATCTCTGTTATTTGTTTTTGCTTTTTCTCTCTGGCAGTGCCGAACAACTCAGTAATTCCCAGTGTCTTTGTTGTTACGGTTATCTATTGAAAATCTGTGAACAAGTGCACATGTCAGAATGATAAAAAGACAGAAGATTCTAGTTTCACAACTTGTGTACCCTTTCGTGGAAAAAAAATTCTGGTAGGAAGAAAAGACCAGCTTCAAATGATACACCAATTCAATTAATTTAATTTTAAATATCATGTGTCAATTTGTCTTGAAGGTTCCTTGTTCATGTCTCAATGTGACTAATAACATGTTTTAAAAATTATTCGTTTTCTTCTCTCCTGAGTATTCAGTGAATTCCCCTACACAAAACTGAGAGATTGATGAGGAACTTTATCTGAAATACTTATTTTCTCTAGGGTATTTTTATCATGTGAAATTCAACATGTTAAGGTTACAGAGGGGGAGGGGGTGTAGGTTTTCCACTGGTCACCTAGTTATAACTTGGATGAAGGTAGCCACACATTGTTCTTGTAGCTCATCAAATGCAACTGCATGTGTAGTTCATGTTATTCCGATGTGACCTAATACACATTAAAAGATTCTGTGTTAAATCAGCTGTGACTGATCATATTTAACTCTGATTGACTACATTTCACCCATCATGGACTCATTTAAACTGTTCGAGATCAGTTACCAGCAAAAATGTACTCTGTACGATGGTTTGAATTTCAGAGAAATGGATCTCTCCTTTGCTTCAGTTCAGCTAACCCCGGAATATGTTTATAGTTGAACTTTTTTTATACTTCCAAAAAATTAATTTGTAAATGAATAAGCAAGAACACTCCCAAATGTGGTAATTTTTTCAAGTAAAGACTTCATAAAACACTACAGTGGCTAATGCCGATTATAATGTGGATTCAGATTGCAACATGGGAGATATTTTAATGCTTTGTTGATCGATTGAGTTGGCACAGAATAGCAATGATATTTTCTAGCTATGGTATTTCATGGTATAAAAATGTTAACATTTTCTGGACATGTCTAAGCAAGCCACACTACATGGCCAAAAGTATGTGGACACCCCTTCTAATTAGTGAATTTGGCTACACTTCAGCCACACCCATTGCTAACAGGTGCATAAAATCAAGCACACAGTAATTTCCGTTGAAAAACATTGGCAGTAGAATGGGTCGTACTGAAGAGCTCAGTGGCTTTCATTGTGGCACTGTCATAGGATGTCACCTTTCCAACAAGTCCGTTTGTAAAATTTCTGCCCTGCTAGAGCTGCCCCGGTCAACTGTAAGTGGTATTATTGTGAAGCAGAGAGTCTAGAGTCTAAGAGCAACAACAGCGATGCGGTAGGCCACACAAGCTCACAGAATGGGACTAATAAAATAAATTAAAATACTGATCAATTGAGCTGGCATAGCTAAGAATAACAATGCTATTTTCTAGCTATGGTATTTCATGTTATAAGCATGTCCACATCATCTGGACTCGTCTAGGCAAAATAGTTTCCTAATAGAGTTAGTTAAAATACAGCTAACCTGGATCAGCTTGCTGTGGACAGGCCTCTGGCTTTACTCAGGGATATCCGACTTACAATTCTGGTTTGCGGTCTTCATTGTTCAAAAAGCTGTGGAATAATGTTAATTTTGTCTAATCCACTCCATTAGTCTTGCAAGCTCATTAACCACAACTTTGTATACCTACTAACGGTTAAGAACATTCATTTTGAGATTTTTTCTCAGCTCACCCTTTAATTTGGAATTCTTACCGTCTGTGTATTATACTTAATTTCTTCTTTTTTATACCATTTGTTTACTGCTATATAATTTTTGGGAGGAGTCAAGCTGATATGTACAGTATGTCCTCCAATGTCTGTGGAGCCAGTCAATGCCTGTTTTTCAAACCCTCCCTCCCTGGACTATGGCCAATTATGTACCACCCTGCTGAAATCCAGGGAAACTCCTCAGTCAACACTTCTATGGTCAGGATTTTATTCGTCACTTGCTCCAGGGACCACTGCTTGATCTGAACTCACCTGCCAACTAATCATTTATTACGATGGAAGCTGGTAACAATCTGGAACATACATGAAGTAAAATGTAAAGGGTTGGTTTGTGTGAGACCTGTTGCCTTCAGAAACATACTCCCTGCTACTGATTAACAATTTATGTTCATCTGAGAGACAATGGAAGAAAGACATCCAATAATTTCTTTATAAATATGGAACAAATAAACAACAACAGCAACAAAACAAACAAAAGTTTGCAGGTGCTCAGTTGCTGTATAAAAAAGCAAAAGCTAATGTGTTTCAGAATAGGAAGGCATAATTACACTGTGCTGGATTATGGAAAACCAGAGCATTTTGCATTTTAATCAAGCCAGGTATGTTTATTGATTTTCTGTTATAATACTTTAATTCATCATTAATAATTCATATTTTTCACCACCTCAATTTTTCACACACCTGTGTTGTTGTTCTGTGTACATAGCTGCTTCTGATGCTTCTTTCCAGGGGTCACTGCAGGTCAGCCATGGACTTAATTATCCAAAAATCATCTCCGATTGTGTGACCTAACAAAATGACACTACATGTTTTAAAATATACAATCTAAACTCAAAAAGAAATAGACAAACCATTAATAGCATACAATATCCAAAAAAAAAAAACATTGTAAAAGGAAAGTTGTGAAAGTGTTTCTGATATTTCTTTATTTAGAGCTTTTAGAAGAGTATTTTATGCTCTTTTGGATTAAAATTTTTAGTATTATTTACACACACACACACACACACAAAGGCAATGGCCCCAACTGTCTTTGGTACAGCTAAGAACTTATTCAGGGCAATTGCTATGCGATTCATACTGCACGCTCTTTGTAGTTGGGAAGCTAGCAAGGATTGGCTAAAGAATTAATGACCTCACTCTTTTGTGGGAAACTTTGCCTTCACTGCAGCACAGCATTGTTCTTCTCAGGTCAAATCAAAAGGCTTCCTGTCTCATCCATCAAAACTGAACAATAGCTTCATATTTGAACCTCCTCAGCACTGCTATTTGTGTTCTTCTGCAATACAATTTCTTAATCCAACAACAGCTCTAGCTTTTCTTCAGTGCATCTCTTTCTATAACTCTGAAAACTGTCCCATCGTCTCTCTCTGATGCGTGTTCCGACAACAGTTGTGCCTGAGAGATATTCCACATGTACCGTACCACCTAACTACCAACACTGAATTAAATCTGTGAATCCATTCATCATAAATAGCTCCTAACACTGCAGATGCATGCTGATACTCTGAGAAGTGATTCTGAATCTGCTACCTGGTCGTAACACAGAAAGAACAAAAAACTACAGAAGCTAATTATTTTGGAGTAAAAACTATCTGAAAGCATTTGCTGAATGTATTTATTTGTCATCTTTCCTCTGGAATGTAACATACCCTACAACAGGTAAGGATGAGTGCTATTTGTAGTTTTGATATGGAGAATGTGTCCTCTCCAATGATTAATCTAATCCTTTCATTACAACATTTGATGGCTTAGTTGGAACCTTATCCAGGAAAGCTAATCAGCATATACAATTCAACATATAATACTTTAAAACATCTATACATTTACTCAAACTATTTTGGATAAGTATTTTGCTCAACGGCACAGCACAGCAGTGTTCCTCTCAGGTTTTCATCATTACCTCCACAATGCTGGTGTGTGGCCTGCATACTGTTTACGCTGAGTTTCTCAAGTTTCCATACAAATGGTATGTAATTGAACATTGACAGCTTATATAAGAGTAATGTAAAATATCCTGAATATTATATATATATATATATATATATATAATTCTTTTTTTTTTTTTTTAATTCCCAAAACCAAAAATTCTTCCTACAAAATTATTTACTAAGATCAAGACCACAGGACATTACAGGGGAAAATATACCAGCCAGTAAATTCTGGAAGAAATTCAGTCCTGTGAAAGACTACTGAAAATGTTTGGCTATATATTCCTTTCTTTTTTTAAGATCTTCTTAATAAATAAACAAGGATATAATCTTGTCTCCAAGTAATAGAAAAAATAGACAATATAACTGCTTACTGTCATCTCAAGAAACCTGGTAGGGGTGCTGAATGACTTATAATACATATTGAACTGTAAATTTGGATTGAAAGCTGGGGTCATCGTGCCTCATTGACTTTAGACCACAAAAGCAAATGATGTCTTAGTTGAGAGAAATATATCAAAGGATATCAACAATTATGAGTCATAAACACGCCTCGCGACGTGCCTGCCGGGCGTAAAGCAGCGGGAATTAGCATGTTGAGCTGATAAATATGCATGTAAAGACGTTCCCAGAGGAATAACTCGTGTGTGATTGATAGCTTCGGAATTGAAGGATGTGTAAGTTCCTTTTATTCTGGGCTCTGCTGTTGTACTGCTGAAATGCATCTCACTTGTTAAAAGTTTTACCAACTTTATAATCCTTAATGCCACATCTGTTTTCTGTCTTTATGGCGCTTGTAAAACTTCATTAAATTATTACCACCAGCTGGCCCCGTTGCACAATAACCTCACTTATCTGTTTTTCTGAGAAAATACTTTTGATTTATAGACCCTATTAGAATAAATGATATTTTATACGTATGTATACATAAATAAACAAGGAGAAAATATGTTCTTTTCAATTATTCATAAGCCGTAGTTGGACTCGGTTACTTGGTTGGAGTTTGCATTTGCTTGCGGGGAGGAATATAAAGATGCACTATTTACTAGTATAAAAAAAGAAAAATGAATCTTGTATTGTATTAATACAATATATAAGTTTACCTTAATTTAAAACAGGTAAAGTAGCCTAGATGCTTTGATAAAATGTTTGTTTTTATAATGTATTACGGCAAGATCGTGAATATACGAAGTAGGCGACTGCCTATAATGTAGCCTACGTTAACTGTACCATTATATCCACATGAATGAGGTAGTGATTCATTTTTAATAAAAAAAAAATCAAAGCAGTATAGCTTGTACTTCGATTATATATTATTCACTTTCGAATACATACGCCATTTAAACTATGACTATATCTCATGATCTGCAAATATCTGTGTCTGTGCCTGCCAACCACCTACATTTTCTGAGCTTTCGGCAGTCTTGATGCAGGCCCGAATACTTTATGATTAAAGTTCAGCGAGTCACTCATTTCCCTCTGTTCTGCGAAACTATAGTTCACGATTTCCGATCACTGAAAGCCAGCAAGATTAAACTTTTCAAATTCGCTTAGTTTTTTCTTCTTTACTGCTGATATTCCAGGGATTCGACAATATTTTAACATATACAGCGCCCCCTAACGTTACATAGAAATAACTGTACGTCAGTTCATAGAGAAGCTGCACCGTTGAAAAAGCTGCTGCAGTATCAAGAAACACAGTGAATATTTCCGTAAGTCATTAGGCTTATCGAAAATATGTGAATGTAATAAAATATGCAAATTTTATATTATTATCAGCATTGTGACAAGAAGAACCTTTTTAAACGGTATACTACTAAAGAAAACTTTAAAATCCTTTCAGATTAATGTAGGTGTATACTTTTCAAAAGAGCCCTCGAGTAGCAATAAAATCTGTTTGTGGAGATACTGTATGTTTGAATGACACATTATTGCTCAAGGTAAAGTACTCAAACCTTCTGGAGAATTGCTGTGCCTCTGAGTCTGGTCCTCTTGGGTACTATAGCTTTATAAGATCTAGACTGCACAGGGAAAGAAAAACAAACATCAGATATTAAAAGTATTGAACACCCTCTTTACAGCTAACCTTCTCAGGTGTTGAATTTTACATTCATGCAGAGCTGACTTCAGAAAATTTCTTTCAATGACACATACTGAGTCTGAAAATAATATACCGCTGAGTTTTAGTGGTCCGCAGCTTTTCAAGATTGTCACTGAGATTTCTTATTTGACTGAAAACCATGTAAACCTCTTTTCAGTTTAACCAAAAGTGGCGCTGTATAATAGCCTGGCTAAACATTTTAAATAAGATTACAGCCAATATTACTTTCTTTGTTTTTACATGTTATGAACTCATTTATTACTGAAATATTATTAACAAAATCACAAAAAAGAAACATTGGAGTCAATTTGTCACTCAATGTTAAGAACAAAGATCACTGTGGTTTGACCTGTGCCTAAGTATTTTTCTTATAATTGTGTTATAATTCAGAACCGTTATCTATTAATGCAGAGACTAAAAATGTGGTGAATATTTCCCTCTAGAACTTTTCAATTACTCCAGTTGAACATAAGCATGGGGTGTTGTGAGGAGATTTGAGGGAATGGCAGTTCTGAGTCAGCATGTATTTTTGTTTTGAACAGATGAGAAACTGTCACTCCCCCTGTACCTGGATGATTGTTCAGTGCATTCTGGCATGCCCACTGTCATCCTTCAATCCCTCTGCCAGCTTCTTTTAGTTTTTGCCATTTTCTTTGGAGCACAGGAAACATATTTCAGTAGGGATGTTAATTGAAAAGGACATACACACCTGGCTTCAGTCTAGAGCTGAGAACAGATCAGACTAAGACCATGGCCAGGTTTATACATTGACGGGAGTGTGTGTGTTTGTGTATTTAAATTCCTCTTCCACAGACTGCTGTTTCCCCCTGATAATTTCACTACTGTACTCCTCTATGTGTTTGTTCAACCCTTAGTAACCTGCAATGTGTGTCTTGTATTAAGGCTACACCAAGGGCTTGAGGATTGCACGTTCCTTGGTTTCTCCATAGTTTAGCACATTTTAAAAATCTTCTTGAAATAGGTTCATAAACAACAAGTAATTTGTTCGTTGGGAACAAGATATTATATTCAGTTTCATTCAGGAGAGCAGCATCAGTAAATAGATTTTAAATAGTTTTGCAGGATGAAGCACCACAGATGTGACATAACCTTTAGTGCTGAGAAAGCAAAATGAATCTCCAATATTAGATTATTAGACTCTCTGAAGTTGAAACAGTGTTTAGTGTGGAAACAGTGTGAGTTTGTGGAAATTAGTGAGTTGAACAAACATGTATAGCAAAGTATTGAACTGCTTCTGGGGTCATTGTTCTAAACCACCCCCTAAAATCTCCAATCACTAAAAAATCTAAAATCACTTCACCTCATCGCTGCAGCTGTCTCTCAGATTCCATTGCTGGTTGTTTTACTTATTTAACCCATTTAGACCTAAGGCGAATAATGAATAATGCATGTCACCCTCCCAACCTGTATTTCAGCGAATCACAATGCATTTCATCGGTCACGTGTCTTGAAAACGATGACAGCATCTTAAACGCTCACGTCGAATCCGGCTCTAAAGGGAGAAGCAGGCAAATGTCGCACCCGGCAAAGGGATATACACGCAAATGTTGCATCAGGTCTTAATGGGTTAACGAAATACATTGAACCCTCATGCTCTCGTTTTTGTAAAGGCTGTTTCATGCACCTTCTTCCCTCTGAAAATAAATTTAAAAGGTTAACACTAAGTCACAAAGAATAGTCAGTCAGCCATGACTCACCATGTCAGCATCAATTCACAATTTTGCATGTGATCTGACTGTTTGTATGGACCGAGACTGAAGGATACAACAGCACCAGTACTCAGGTCTTGTTTGAAACACTGATCTACATGCTATAGCATTATAACCTTACCCTCTGGCAAGATATTTAACCTTAACTTAAATAATACTTAGATATATATACAGCTGTATTAATGGGTGTCATTATTTGCAATGAATCCCAGAAAAGGGTTCAATAAGCAAATAGATAATAATTGATCGCATGGAAAATTCAAACCCTGCATTCAGTTACAATGTATACTGATGACAGGGAAGTTAATATTCTGGGTCATGCACAGCAGAGGCAGCAGTTCCACCTGCAGTGAGAACAGCAGAGCCTGAAGATACAGGCCGAGGGGAAGTGCACTCACAGGTGCACTCATCCTTCACAGGCAGGAAGTGGGGTGTGAACAAACAGAGATCCTCTGCATCGGAGGATACTGCATACAGCAATTCAGAACAGCTTTGTTGGGTCATTTCACTTGGCTTATTATTATCGATTTTCCTTTTTTATTGTCGTGTCTTTCTTGTCGTCCACGTGGCATTCCAGCTAAAAACCCTATTCGTTGTTGTTGTTTTCTCAGTAGGTCTGCGAAACTGAGATCCTTTGTGTACCGGTGTTTGTTTTCCCCAGTGCAGTAAACAGACTCATCTAGTGAGAATATTGGAAAGCCTGATTTCCCCAGGGTACGGAGAGATCTGTGAACATTACCTGTCAGCACACCTGAGCATCTGAGCCTGACAGCACATCAGAGCAGCTCATGCCACTTTGCCACAGATGACTTTAACGTGTTCAAATTACCAACAATATTACCGTGCACCTCGGCTGCTGATTGTGGCGTTACAGCCCTCATCAAGACAAAAGAAGAAGGCATGGACATTCGAGACTCAAGGAGCCTTCGGAAAGTTACTTTATAAGAGATTAACTGGTTGTGAAAGGGGTGTTACACTACCTGTTGACAAATACTAGACACACAACATACGTCCATGCTCATAGTCACATTATGTGAAAGGATTTCAATGTTTTGCTTGAGGTAGAGCGATCATTATCATTTAGAAACATCCTACTTACTGTTCCCCAATGGTTAGGGTTGTGATTGCTACTGGTTAGTCCCCAATAATATTTTCAGTTGTACAAAGTAAAAGAAAGTAGGTTATCACAGTGGACAAAATGTAGGGGCACCTGTAGCAGACCAACACTTGCTACTGGTTATGACAGATTATTTCTGCATGTGGTTCCCCATGGTAGAGAGAGAGACATTTTCAGGCAGCTTTTGCTGAATTAAATGTCATTGCCATCCCCGCAGTTAATGTATATAGCACCTGATTCAGAACATGCCCTGTTCCCCTGTATATTATGCTCTCATATCACACCGCCAACCTCACGTTGTCTTTGTGGCCTATTTTTAGCCCACAATGTCAGAACATCTGAGAGACTTCTGTGTGCAAGAACATGGTCTCTAAACATGCCCAACACATGCCGCACAACAATGCACGAATCAACCGCTCCCACTTTGAATATGTGCTAATTGATCGTCGTCATGGAAAACCTGAGTCTATTTCAGGTCAGCGTTAACAACGTTCCTCTAATGACTTTTTCCCTACTTAACTCAGATCTTGATTGACAGGCACAATACCAACATGGCAGAAGGGGAAAAAAAGCAAGAAATATGGTGTTCTGCAAAACAAATAATTTTGATGAATACATTTTTTTGTTTGATGGAATGAATTACATTATGTATTTGGATACTGTTTTTAGAAAAAAAGTAAATAAATCATTGTTAGATATTGTGGATGGTGGATTTCAGATGGATAATCACAGTGTGATTATCTCAACCGCCAAGTTATCTAAATCTAAATGCTTTAAAATCCAAATCCAAGGGTATTTACTGTTCACGGTGAAGCCTGTTGGAAAATGATTTATTTGTTAAGGGTGATTTATTTACTTATTTATTTATTTATATATTACCATAGCAGTTCAGGGTATATACCATGCTTTAGGCATTTCAAAGTTAACCCCTTGTTCCCACCCATAGGAAAGCAAAATCCAAGAAGAGATCTCATAGTTGTTTCTTTCATTAGATTACATTACATTACAGGCATTTAGCAGACGCTTTTATCCAGAGCGACTTACACATCCCTGTAAGTCGCTCTGGATACAACTTTTACATAGCATTTTACATTGCATCCATTTATACAGCTGGATATATACTGAAGCAATTTCGGTTAAGTACCTTTCTCAAGGGTACAACGGCAGTGTCCTACCCGGGAATCGAATCTGTGACCTTTCGGTTACAAGCCCAGTTCCTTACCCACTGTGCTACACTCCGTCCTTTCATTTCTCCTAAACACAAATGAGCTATTTTTAATACTAAGGTGAGACCAAAGGCTTTTTATCCTACTTCTCAAATTCAACTCAGGAGAAACAACCACATTATAATCTCATTTATGTCTTACTCTGATCAAAACAAGAGATCTCTAAATGATCTTAAATAAGTCTCATTTAAGTCTCCTGAACATGGGACCATGAGATCAGAGAAAGAGCTCAAAGAAAACTTAGCTATGACTCCTAGGATCTCATGATTCTTCTCAAATATGTCTCAGTTTTCTCATAGTGACCTCATGAGAAACAACCGCATCTCAATTCAGTATCCATTCGTCTTACTGTAGTCTTAAATTCGTCCTCTCATTATCTCATCTTTTCTCCTAAGGGGGTTTTAGGAGCAACAATTCAGATTGAAGTGATCTCAAAAAGATGTACAATTGAGATCTTACTACTTTCTTAAGAGTTAAAGAAAAGACTATCCTGAACAAAAGATTTCTCCTCTGGGCAGTTCCAAAACAACCGGGTCAAATGCTCCCCACATCTATGTATTGGCTGGGTAGAATAGTATTGTCTGCTAACCCTTGTGTCTTATTTATTTTTAAAATGAGCAAAGCCACATCTCGCCTGATGGGTGTGGTAAAATCTAGATTCTCTTTATTATTCAATGGATACAAGCAGCCATAGCATGTGTCTGCCTAATCCTTCATACCATACCGAGGCAAAGTAGACTATGCATTGACTGTAACCAGAAGGCCACAGAGGTTCAGCACTGTTGCAGGTTCTTTGAGGTACTTTTTAAACAATATTAAACTTGAAAAAGGATCTTGTATAAAATGTAAACTGTACAATTCATCCTGGATAAGAATTGGATATGTTATATAGTGATTTACCCTAGTAGGATGTATTGCCAGACCATCACCTGGCACTTATATTAAGTAAATAATTCAATCCCCCCATGAGATGGCAGGCCAGTAAAACAGCATTTTGCGCTCCTGTTTCAGTGGAGAGCGCTATGACTCACTCACTGTGAGAGGAGGGTAAAAGGTGGCATGTCAAGCCCCACGGCTGGCTCTAATTGAATCACCACACAGCTCAGAAGTCTACTGGGAGATCTGGGTGGTCTGCAGGCTGAGACTCTCTGTATCCATCATCAGCGTTCCCTTGAGACTGGTAATCAGCAGGTCACCAATCCTGGCTCTCACTGAACCGCAAAAGCAGGGCTTAGAGATACCATAGCTCAGAAACAGAGCTGGGAACACATCGTCATCATCTGCAGTGGTTCAGTACATGCAGCTACTTTTATTGCTCTCTGCACCTGGTTCTGTTCTGATATATCTGACCCATCCCCCACCTCTGTCTCTCTCTCTCTCTCACTCTGTTTAAAATAATTATATTATGATATAACTGATCTACTGTGATCAATACAGTTATTTAAATTAGAATAATGAATTAATGCAAATAATGCATTTGCAGCCAGTGGAATTGGTAATAAAATGGTTAGTGCAATCTTAACTCTCTTTTCACATTTTCAGTTTTGTAAAACTGGGCCTTCTGTATGCTGGGCTTTCCTTTTAGATAGTTCTCCTTTTTCCATCTGTCAGCATCAGATTTATGCACAAGACTTCCTAGTACTTGATTTTCTGTTCATGGCTTTTCTCATTTGTATGCTTTGAAAAAGTGTTGAGGTTAAAAGAAAAAAAGAACTTGCTAAGTGATTCAGAGCAATGCTTTTCATATGCAGTCTGAAGAGCTCTACTTTTGTCCTGCAAGAAATTATTGCTCAGCTAATCTCTGGTTCTTCAAACATGCATGCAAGTGCTCCCTGAGCCAATAACATTTTTGAGAGTCACACCTACAGTACACCTGGCCTCAGTAATCATACTGCCTGAATGCCACCAATACAACCAGGCAGAGTGCTCTCCATGCAGTCATCCAACAGTTTGAAATTAGCAAGTGCAGGGCACCTATAGAAAAAAAGGGAGGTTTGTTCAGGATTATTTATTTTTTGGTTCAGCCAATATTGGTCTTGGAATGGCAGAAAACTAGGTCAAGGCAGTTTAATGGCATTGTGATTTTAATAAGCATAAACATACTCTTGTTAAATCTTAATGGGCTTTCTTGAACTCAATTTTCAACTGGCATGCAACGATCAATGCAAAGGTAGGCGCAGTGTAAATAATGTGTGTTTCAGCCACTGTTCAGTTTAGCTAAGGACAACTGTGCAATAAAGGAATGTCAAAATAACCAAGTGGCTTGTTTAAATACAGTACACATCTAACATAGCATATTTGTAACAATACGTTTAAACTAACACAGGGCTCTGTAGCTACAAAAGATTTATTTTTCTTACTATGTATTATACACAGTATTGCGTACAATGTAGGTACATTCAATGGCTCTAACCTCTGTATAAAGTGGAAGCAAAAAAGACTCAAAAACAATACTTGTGGAATTGTGTTAGTTGAATGTAAACGCCCATACTGAAGGCTGTACCTACAAATTTGATGAAGAACGACTGGCACGTTAAATCCAACCAAGCAATATCCCCTGGTTGATATAATTAATTTGGCCACTTTAAGTGCACCAGGTAGGTATATTTGATCCATTAAGTATCCACAGGAATTCTGTTGTGGTCTAACAGTCAGGGACTTCCCTTCAAACCTTATGGTACCCCACAGGCCCTACCGATTAAAACTTAATATGTGCACTTATTAAAATCAAGCCCTATGAGTTGGCTTTATTGGTAAAGGGTGTGTGTTTACAAAAGAAAGTGATGGGCCCAGTCTTAACCAATGGAACGCTGCAGAGACTTTCAATAAGGTCCCTGATGCCTGTTCGCTTGGTGCTCAGAATTACAGGGAAGGGTATGGGAGAGAGGATTGGCAGGATGTTTAGGACCTGAGCTTGTAACTACAAGGCTAAAGCTCAATTACCAGATGCATCACAATTGAGTAAAGCATTTAAACTGGACTCCTTTAATTTAGTTGCCATTTTCCTAAATAAATAGGCAATATATAAACTACTGGTAGTATTTCTTACAGGAAAACAGAATGGAAACTAAAGCCTTTATTTAATAAGGCGTCACTCAATTAACATAGTTGAAAAAAAAGGTATCTTTTGAACACAGTTTCTGTGCTTTTTTCAGCAGTATCCAAAAGCCTAAATGTTCTCTTGGGCAAGACAACTGATAATGATGGAGCAAGTCACACACTCATTCAGCCAATAGCTGGCCAGCTAGCTAACTCAGGTTGTCAACACAATGGGGCTCAGCACTACTCGGACTAATTAGCTAAGCAAGGCAATTATCAATGAAAAATGGCCAATGTTATTAAGATGGCAGAAATGAACCATGCTGTCTTAGTTAGACAAATCCTGAAAATGTGTTGCTAGAGCTTGTGGCTTATGGTAGCTATACTGACATGGTCCCAGGAATGTATGTTTAACGCAAATTGGTTGAAGAAAAAACCCATTTTCTACTATCGAACAGATCAGGATTTAGGCATACAGTAGATGTGTCAAAGTAGATGTGTCAAAGACTAAAATAAAGAGAAGACTAGACCAGCATTACCTCAGAGGGTTCACCACAAGATGCAAACCACTGGTAAGCCTCAAGAACATAATAGCCAGGTTAGAGCTAGCTAAAAAAGTTAAAAATTAAAAAACAAGTACATAAAGCTGTAGAGGTCTGGAAGCATACCACCTCATCTTTGATTTGAGAAACTTGGTGTAAGTAGCGTTATGGCTTGGTGCGGTATGGTTGCAACTAGAACAGGTTCACTTGTCTCCAATCTGTGTCATCAAACACAGAAATTAGGATGGCTGCAGTACAGGCCTGGGAAGACACTCAGTATCTGGTGATGTCTATGGGTGACAGACCTCAGGCAGTAATCAAATTCAAAGGCTTTACAGCCAAGTGCTAAATATGATGGCTTAATTTAAGACTGTGTTAATTTGTCCAGTTACTTTTTTCGACAGAAATGGGGGAACTGTATATAAAAAAGGCCAGTACTTCCTACACTGAGCACCCAATATGGATATACTATAAATACAAATTATAGCTGACAGTCTGCACTTTAACCTGCATCTTAATATTTGTTGTTTAATGTCAAATCCAACAAATCCAATGCTTTAAAGTACAGAGAAAAAACGAACTTTGCCACTGGCCAAATATTTATGGACTTCACTGTATATAGTGGATCTTTTATTTTTGGGGGCAGTGAAAGCAGAAAGCAGTGAAAGCAACATATGATTAGCATGCTTGACGAAAAAACATTGAGGAGATAGTTTGCTTGCTGTACAAGTAAACAAGTGGTAAATGTTGACTTGGGCTGGTCTTGAGGCTTGGGCTTCGGTGACTTGACTCAGCTTGGACTTGGAAAGTAATAATAACTGACTTTTTATATATATACTGTGACATCCATAGAAACTGAGAGTAGCTATTGGCATAAGTTGTCTGTCTTTAGATTTCCAGAAAGATTTTGTTGTAAGTCATGATCACTGATAGAATTAAAATTGTGTGTGTCTGTGTGTGTGTGGCACAGCAGTTGGGAATGCATTTGAACAAAGAAAATCCTCAGACAGGGTCGACAATCTGTCCAAATTCTACAAAATTCTAATTCAGTCAAAGAGAAAACAATCAAAATTTTAAACATTATAATGCATAACTTAGCATTTCGGCCAGATACCAGTGTTCAGACTGAACAACAACACAGGCCCATGCTGCAAATATGGACCCGAACAGAATAAGTGATTTCTCACAAAGAAACAGAAACATCTTGCCTGTGTAGAAACTGGAGCGTGACTGCACCATTTGAATATGAAATGGCTGAAGATTTTTGTTTCAGTCACCTTGTACTGTGTGCAAACAAAGCCACCAACTCTGACAGAATAGAGAGGGAGAATTTAAAGCAGCCCTTTGTCGTTGTTTATAACTGTGTTGTCTTTGTTCTCCTTTTTCTCCGCAGAAAAGAATGGGATGAATTATTTTTAAACAGTAATTACCTGGCCGGGATCCGACAGTCGGGGATTAATGGACGATTGCAGAGCGGCAGGTTCGGAAGCGTGCGCTGGAAGGTAAGGAGGGGAAAACGCTGCTCCTTGTCGGAAGCTGGATTCAGGGAATGGCAGATTTCTGATGCGTTTTTTTTGTTTCTTTTCTTTTTCTTTTTCTTTTTTTGCTATGAGTACAAGTTGGCTCACGCCAAGTCTGCCACAAAGGAACAAGACAGATTTAGTTTCTCAAATTCATTCTGGGGGATGTTTCAGGTTTTTTCCTCTTCCTGCAATATGTATTTATACATTTGCCTATGCATTTGCTAATTTCTGTGTTCATTAGTTTGATTACTTGCCTACAGAGCACATGGAGTTTTTTGCAGCTCATCATTTATTTCATCTTCTTGATATACATATAATTTAAACATAATTGCAATGCTTTGCAATCAAACACAGACATATTACTGATATGTACTGATTATGGACCACAATGAAAAAATGTAACAAAAGAAGGAGGGACTTTTATAAGTGAAAGTGCTAGTCTTGAAAAGTGCTTGTATGTTCTCATTTTCCAACTAAATACAAGGCCATTAACCTTTGTGCCGCATAAGGCATGTCAGGGAGATAATGTTTAGATTCACCGAGCACTCTGGCACATATTTAAGGGCATTTTTGTACTTGTTTAGGCTGAAAAGTGCATGAGATGGAAAGTTATTCCAATGTGAGGAGGAGAAGTCTCCCTCGCAGATGGTGTGTGAATCAGACAGTAATTAAACTCATCTGACTTGGATACAGCCAAGTCTCTGCAGAGCCAGATCACTCGGGTCCTGACGTGCTGTTCAAGGTCACGGCAACCAGGAAGCCCAGCAGAGTGTCTCTGCACTCCTCCTCCTTTCAGTCACCCAAGGCACAGCCATGCTGCACTGTCCTTTTTATTTGGAGAAGGAAAGCTTGGTAACCCTTTGAATAACCCACGTGTTCTATTAATGTCAGTTTAATCATACAATAAACCAATGAACAGATCACCATATACTCCAACGCAATATTAGACAGGGGCTCATGGATGTAAAAACACCCAGATGTAATCTAGCCACAGTATATTTTGCTTTTAACTCCTGACACCATATCATATAATTTACTATGGGCCTGTTGCCTCCAGTGTTTGAGGTGGCAGGTAAAATCTGTGAGCAAGATGTCAGTTTGGCACTCAAAAATCCTGTTAACTTTTTTTATTGAGCAAGCTATAGTTATTTTGTTTGGCTCCATATTCTCAAGAACGATAAATATAATTTTGTACAGTGAGGGGCTTGGGAGCTCAAGCTAGGTAGCTAGCTAACTACTGTATCTACCTATATCTATAAGTATTGTGCAATACAATGATAGTTTATGATAACAACAATAATAATAACAATAATAATAATATCTGCAAGCAGTAATCAACTGGGTCCAAGCAGCATGCAGCAATTATGAATTTTTAAGCTTTAAGGACACATATTGGATGAATGGGAAATCTTCAGTCTCTGTCCTAAAATTTGTATTCCCTAGCTTAGAGATCAATATAAATACAAGTCATGATGATCAGCCTTTGCTAAGCTTGTCACATGCCCACTGACAACTGTTTGGCTGATGGTGATCATATTTTTTCAAATATGACTTTATGACTGTACATCCAATGGGGGACTAACACAAAGGCATAGCATGCAAAGTTTCAACTTGATTTGTCAAGCAACTGGGGAGTTACAGGTATTTTTATTTATTACAGTGCCAGCTATCGGTGAAGTTTGATGATGATTGGACAAAGCATTTATGAGTTACAGTTACAGCTGTTCTAGTAAAAATGCTCACGTCCGCAACAATTGATTGGCATATGGTGGCCATACTGTTTTGAAAGTTCTACAATTTTGATAATTATACTATTTGAGACTCCGCAGATTCTTTGAAGCCTTATTTGGTGATGCTCAGCTTAAAGGCCTATGACTAGTTCACCTAGTAGGAACTAGGTTTTGTCAAATATTCAAAATACAGGAAAATCTAAATTGTTGGCGATGTTGGTTCCTGAGGCAAAGTTGCTTATCTGAAAGAGTAGGATATACTGATGTAAATCATATGATTTTCCATTAACCATAGCCATAGATTTGAAAACCTGCATATTTACTCTGATAACTGACTGTTCCCAAATTTGAGATGGTAGTATCAAGTCAAGAAGTCAACATACTCACCAAGTTTCATGATGATCAGCTGTTACTAAGCCTGTCAAATGGCTGCTGACATTTGTTTGGCAGATGACAGCCATTATTTGTAGTATTCACAAGTTACAGCTGTTTTTGTAAAAATGGCCACACCCAAAACAATTGATTGATGTGTGGCAGCCATACTGTTTTGAATGCCCCATGACTAGCTCACAAAAGTAGGTTTTGAAATAAATTCAAAATGGCGGAAAATCCAATATATGTTTTGTTGGGCATGAACCATTGAATGCGGGGAAAAATTAATTTTGCTTCTAGATACAAGACTTATGAGCTAAAATGTAAACTGTTACATTACAGTGCCACCATCTGGCCAGTAGACATCAGTGCGATAACCTGAGTATCTTGATACCTGTCGAGTTTCATAGCTCTATGATTTACGGCTTTTGCTGCCTATTCAGTTTTAGGGAAGAATACAGCTGCAAGCAGCAATTAAGCACTCAAAGTCACAAATATATATGCAAATTAAAAAAACATGCATATACCTACTGAGGTGCCTAGTCAGCTGAGCAAGTTTCAAATGTATACAACGACAATGTGATTTTTAGAATTTGTTGAGCTCCGTAGCGCCACCTTGTGGTTTAATTGGGCTAATTTTTTAGGACTGCACTCAGGATGGATTTTAAATGGACTTACCTAGTTTCATCACTTTGTGTCTAACTGCCTAGGATTAATTAGTTTCTTGGTAAAAAGCCACACCCACATGCACATTCATTGAATTGCTGAGAGCACATTTTTAAGTGTAGCAAATTTGTTTATATAACTTTTAAAGATATTTGTGAGTACATGCTACAATTTAAGTTTCGTGCAAACCAGAGGAGGAGATACCTTCTAAGTTTTTTTCTTTTTTTATATATATATTCAAAATGCCGGTAAATCTGTAATCCTAGGAAAAATGTCCTAGAAGCAGATTTTTTTCTGTATTCTGTATGCTTGTGACATTAGGTACTGGTCCCTAAGTCCAACAGGGCAGAACGTATTCTTATTTAATATGTGGAAATTCAGTTGTCTGCTATTGCACCACTTTATGGCTAATTGGCACCAAATGTGTTTTTTGGAGGTACCATCTATCAGTGCGTCAATCTGCATGTGATTCAACTAGGTGAAAGTCAGAAAAGTGACAATGAACAACTAAATCCTAAATGGCCACCAATTCAAGATAGCAGTGACCAAATCATACACACACATATTAATATTGAGGATATTAATCAGGGGAGCTAGAAAGCTATCTAACTTGATGTTTGTCTTTTTTTGTGTTTTGGCATATATTGTAGTACTACCCAATGATAGCTACCCATGGTCCAGGCTGTCCACATTGGTAGGGACATTGCTGTGAGCATGGTATCTATTATAAAATATCAAATGTGATGCCTTGAAAGAACTACTGTAACTAGCCAGCTAGTTATCCCTGCCAAAATGTTTACACATTTCCTTGTCAGAATGCCAATGTTGTTCTGAAATTAGATAAGAAATGGATTCTGATATAAATACGTTCCTCCAGCACTAAATTCATCCTTATTACAGAAAACGAACTATTTTGTAATTGTGGGTACAGAGTGTATGATGATGTCATTAGCTGTGTCTATAATAGGTAGCAATTGTCTTGTAAGAGACACCCAGGTTTCATTCCTCAGAAAGGCTGTGGAGGTCAGAGTTGGCCAGAATGTCTTTGCAGACCAAGGATAATCACATGTAATACCTGCCATTATCTATTGAACACCACCTGGATGTTGGTATAATGGATCCCCTTACAGTTCACACAAATGACACTCTTGTGTGATGGTGCGTGCAACTGCTCATGTGTGCATTCAATGACATCAAATATACTAGGGTGTCCATATTTTTGTGACTACAGACATTTTGAAGCCTACTGACAAAAATAGGGTTTAAATGTTACATTTATTGGTTAGAATGTTATATATGTTATGGTGAATGCTATTGTGCCCTAAACACTTTCCTGATACAGGTAGAAAAGAAAAGGAAATATAATTTAGCTGGCTTACAGTTTTTTCAGGACATTTTAGATACTTTCAGTTTCTGAGGTCTGCCTGTTTTACAGTAGCTGGCATAAGGGCATTCAGAGGTTTGTGGTCTAAAGTAATAAAATACACTTAAAGTAACTCCAAAGTACCTTTTACAGCAACGTTATGACTCCAGAGTTTGCACAAGTGTATAGTGGTTGGCATTACATCCAATGATGCATGCAGAAGTAAATAATGGTACTTGAGATTTGAGTAAGTACCAGCACATATAATGTTCATATTATATTTTTGTTTATAATTGTGAATGCTGTGAAATTGATCTATTCGTGTATACTGCCTCTGAAAATTTGACATCACCATACAAACCGCTTTGGAATTACTGCAATGTATGTTCTTGCTTTAGACCCTCCCAAATGCCTTTATACCAGCCACTGTAAAGCGTTCCGTCAGTAACTTCAGTAAGCATATAACTTATCCCTCATTGCACATTAATACCTATCTAGGCCAATCAAAAACATATATCAATCTTAAATAATGTACTTTTTTAAAACACATTTTCAATAACCTTAACTGATGCAACACAAATCAGCATACAGAGCTGGGGCTCCAAATTTTGCCCTAACCAATTGCACTTGATCATTGTGATGCATTTTTGTAGTCCCGTAATAGGATACTACTTACTGTATGAAGAATTCTTTGACACAACTCCCATTTTGTAACATTAAAAACAGTATAATTTTGTTTCTCAAGAGTAGAACATGAGGACTATATAAGCGAAAGACGTAATATTAACTTACACAATGTAGGCATGTTGGCAATCAAGGCCTTATAGTTTGTTTATTGTTCTGTTGGATATTTCTTCACAATTAGCAGCACACTGCCAATTAATGGAATCAGAAGGATTATTGCTTTAAACTCTGGGAATTGAGAGGGAGATCAGTATTTTTCTTGGCAGTGTATCAATAGAGACGGCACAAAGGGGAGAGGAGAATCAAAGCACATATGTTTGTAAAATTCAACTTGTTTTGAAGTTGCTGTGCCTCTTAAACAAAACTGAAGAGGATCTGTAGAGGTTGATCCATCCTTTCTGGGAGCATTCATACATATAGTCATTATTATTGTCCATGTATATGAATGCTTTACATTGTACAACATTTCCATAAGAGATAAAATAGTCTATGTGATTAAAATCACTATGTGACAAAATGAAATGAAGGCCTTGAAGAACAGGACAGTAACTTTTCTGTAATATGGAGGGCTGCGGAAAAGCTCCACAGTTGCTTATATTACTCCAGCACATAAACAAATATATGCCTCTCATAAACTATTCATTATGACAACAGTAGTCCATAATCTAAAAAATAAACCTTGCATTAGGCTAAACACAAACTGAAGGAGCAAAATGACTGCAAAGAATAGGGCACAATAAATATTTGTTCTGCGCTGCTGATATTGAGCATAACTAGTGTATGACAACAAGATGAATAGTGTGCTGTAAAGCGATCAGTTCACGCTGGAGGGTTTTTCAGTAAAATGTCAAAAAACCTTTTAGAACCATTAAAACCAATAATTTTAATATCAAATATTATCATTCTTAACATTTAAAATAAACAAGCTTATTAAATGGAAGCATTTATTTTATGCAGAGATGGCATAGTGAGTCTTCATAAACCCCAAACTAGGTGGATCATGTGTTATCAGTAACAAATCAGCAAGTTACAGAAGGTATAGTTTTCAGTTGGAAGCTGTAGGAATGCAAACCACATGCTTGTAATCGGGTTTCAGAAACTCTGACTCTGGAAGAACACTGAACAGAGGACTAGAACTGATTAACTTATGTCTTTGAGTAATTTTCACAACGTTTTACAGATGAGACATGAGTACAGCAAACACTGCTGTGGCCTGGTAACAACCACGATAAAGTTGTTTATAAATAGGCTTTCATCAGCCACTTGTAAGTTACTGCCTGTGTGATGTGACAATACCGATAGACATATATTAAGCTAGTCACTTTGAAACCTTACTTTTCAGAGCCTCTGTAACTAATTCCAACAAGATAAAGAACTCTGGGGAATGATCAAACAAGATTTTGTGCAAATGTGAGTGCAAAAAAACAACATTTATATCTGCCTTAATAAGTATACAACAATAGCAACATCAGCTACAATGAAAAAACAAGACAGGCTAATGCGATAAAAAAAGATATGAAGAGATACTGGGAGTTGTAATCGTGGTAATTTGCCTAATCCTGTTAAAATGTGCCAGACATATTTATCTTACATTACATTCATTTGGCAGACGCTTTTATCCAAAGCGACGTACAAGAAGTGCATTTTCATGATCGTAGACAACTGCTGAACACGGGTTCAGTAAGGTACAATTACTTATTTTGTACAGCTATTTCTAGCTGAGAACAATGAACACTATCCTGGTCTAACATCTGCAAAGCCAAACTAGGCAGAAGATTAAGCTAGAGTATTAGGACAAATACAATTTACCAAGAAGTGCAGGGATGGGGCAACATGTAACAAGTGACAAGGAAAAAAGGGTATTTTTTTTTTTTTTTTTTTTTTTTTTTTTTTTTTTTTTTTTTTTTTTAAATATATATACACAGCATGGTGGTGGTTATTCTAGGTATAGTCTGAAGAGATGAGTCTTCAGGCCACGGCGGAAGATGGATAGTGAGGGGGAGGTTCGGAGAGGGACGGGGAGTTCGTTCCACCACTGGGGAGCTAGGGTGGAGAAATACACACTGCATTTATTGGAACTATTACACAAACTGCTGAGAGGAACCCATGTCCTTGTGTAGGTGCTCATTTTGATGCAACAAGGTATTATAAAGCATTCTATTTTACAGAATAGGTACAAGGTTCTGCATAGGCTCTGGCCTGCCACACATGCTTTCTTTATTTCTCATTTTTTGTGGTGCAATTTTCACGGTAGAATGCAATTGTACAAGAACTAGTTTCACCTGATTTTACTGCCATCCAAACATAATGGAGAAATCAGGTCTGAAATCCCCCCTTAAAGGCTAGCTGAAGGACATAAAAACTGTCCCCACAGTGACTTAAGACCTGGAGGAGAATGATAGCATCAAGCTGACTATGTGTATTTTTCATTCAATAATAAACAGCAACATGGGATATTTTTATCTACTTTTGTTCTGAAAGAATGGGTAACATTCTAGAAGACATGGAAACCATCAGTGTAATTCATGCATGCTCTCACTGAGGTTACTTTGTAAATATTGCAAAGACAGAAGCTGTCGTTAAGGATTACCATTACCTCCAAGTTTACAGTTGAGCAAACAAAAAGTAGTTATCCTCATTCTATATCTAACAATCTGTTATTTGCAATATGAGCTGCTGCAAAGTTTCTTTCTCTTGCTTTGTGGCCTATAAACTAAAGTTTATGTTGAGGTGGACATGGCCAGTACTGGAACTGTGGCTTGTTTGAACTGTTTGTACTAAAGCCCTTGTGAAATTTAATTCAATCTATAAGTACTGTAAGAAACACAAATAATTTATTTTAATTATCTGAGGGGCACTAACATTTCCCCCAACTAAATTACATTTTAAAAATTTGTCTCTATGCTGCCTGGTCAACAGTTGTACCTTTTTGGAGTTACTGATATACAACTGTATAGCATCTTTATATTCAGGTCTAACCTGCATTTGAAAAGCATGTATTTTTAGTTGCACAACAGTCAACTTCTCAAAATTGTAATCGTTTAACTTTTTCAAAACCTTCACCTCTTCACTTGTGATGGTACTTACTCATTTGTTGTAGTTTCCATGCTTATGCAATTGTTTTTCTCAGTATGCATGTAGGCCGATCGCCAATGAGGTTTAGCCTTTCAAAAGATTTGTCAACAAAGCCACAAACAACCTCTTAACAGAGCATGTGAGTCATCCTGCCAAGCAGTCTGATCACTTGTTTCACTTATCCTGACAGTGTGATGTGCTCACAGCTCGTGCAGACTGAATTGTGGTTTCTTCAATTTTGAATTAGATTTCCAAAAGGTGAGATTTAAACAGTCTCACCAAGAAATTTCCATCTTTAAAAAAAAACAAAAAAACGTTTCATCGATGCATTTGTGTGGGTAACCTTTAAGGGCAGAAGGTGGGACTCTCTGTCTCACATAACTGACTAAACCAAGCTTACAGTCAAAACTAATTTGGTAGTAATACTATCAATAAATAACTTCCTTTGTAATCACATATAATTTGTTATATTTTTAAATAGAGAATTGATGTAATGTAATGTAAAAATACATAAGATACATTCTCCATTTTTCCTACACTGTAACTAAACAGAGAATTATCTAAGTGGCTTGGCCTATTTCTGTGACCTGATGGTACTGTAAGCTTAGACAGAACTTTGTGCAGTATTTGTAGTTTGTAGTGTCTTTGGAGCTGAGTGACACAGTGGTTAAGGGGACATTATATAAATAATGTCTTTAACAGGGGTTAAAGTTCAAAACTTAAGAGGGGTGCTGCAGTTGTACCTTTAAGGGGGGTATCTGACATGACTTATTTAAGTAAATATGAGACTGTAATAAATGATTAACATCTCAGCTGTTTGAGACTCTCTAAATATTTTTTAGAGCAAATTACGTACAGGTGAACACAAGTTACAGTATAGTTATTTTAAGAGGCAAAACTAGTAGTTCACCATGACCTGAAATAAGACTGCTTATGAAACCACAAGGCTACAATTCAAATGAGGTTGAGGGCATTTCAAGATATTTTATTAATGAAGCCCTGGCTTTATTATCCTTGAAATCTCGAATTCCCTGGTTCCGGGCATGTCACAGACTTCCATCGTGTAATCACTCTTGGCAGAACCCTGCTACACCATGGAGAAATAATGATCCAGATAGCATGTTGTTGTAAACATTGTCTTCGCTTCAGTCTCCTGTTTTATTTATGGAATTTATAACATAAGTAGAGAGCTCAATTTGAGGCCTTCATTCTGCTGCTCAGTATTGTGTGTCACTGTGAGTGTGTGTGTGTGTGTGTGTTTGTGTAGTTTTACTTTGTTTTCTGAATTCCAGGAATAAAAATAAGTAATGACAGTCATAAGATGGCTGGGCTTTTTTTTCATAATAGGGACTCGAGACAGCCACATACAAATAAAGGGATTGTAGATTGCCCCAAAGATTAAAAGAATGTGAGTACCTTTACTGCATATAGAAAATGACAATTATATTTGTAAAGAAATGGAATCAGTTGTCTGCTTTATTACTGCATGTCCATACAAGCAAGCACTTACGATTTTAAAAAGATATTAATTTCCAAATGGACGGCATTATGTTACACAAATAACATCAAATCATTAAGTTAAAATACACTTAGAAGTATGCATATGTACATACACACACACCCCCACATGCCTGCATGCGCACACACACTCACACAAACACACACCTACAAACACATACATGCACACACACACACACCTACACACACACAAACGCCATTCGATCTGGTGGAGAATATGATTTGTCTAATCCACGTTTAGCACACACACCTGGGTTGTGTTAGCTAATAATCCCAGATGCTTAAAGGTGTGCTCCTCTCCATGGAACCGAGCTGAGACTGAGCGCACACGCTGATAGAGTGAGGCCTTTCTGAGAGCACTAATGGCAAAGCAAAAAACATAGCTCAATAGCGGAGGAGCCGGTCAACTGAAAAACAGGCCATCTGAAAAAAGTGGCAAGCTGAAAAGCTGTCACAGTGTTTTGCTTTGTTGTTTCAGTTTATTATTTTTGCCCAGAATCTGTGAGGGGGAAGGGTGAAGATTTTCATTTATTCGTTTTTTTTTTTGTGTGTGTGTGGGCGCACTCTCTCTCTTCCTGGAAAATTACGTTGAAAATTTGGAACTGCCGCCTCACCCTCCCAGGGGTGTCACACGGTGTATAACATAAATGGTGCCAATACGAGAGACAGAAGAGTACTCCAAAGACATTTCCGCTAGTGCAAATGGTGAAGCATCGAGTGCAAATGCAAGAGTCGCAACATCAGCCTCTCCGTAGTCCACGTGAGCATCAATAACAGATGCTGCAAGCTATGACAGCATTTCAGGCTGTGGATCGAGCAGTTCTGACAGAGCTGCTAAAGAAATTAACCACCAGGCCCACTCCATTCCCCTCCTGGCAAACATCACGCTCCAGAAGATGGAACCGGAAACTGACCCAGAGACGTTCCTCAAACTGTTTGAGAGGACGGCCACGACTTACAACTGCCTGGTGGAAGAGTGGGCACTGCTACCGCTGCTTTCGGAGGAGGTGCAATTTGCTGCCCTGGCTGACTATTCAACCCTCCAGGCCACCATCTGGGAACAAGTAGGACTGAGGCTGTACGGCAACCGAAAGAAGCTGTGTGAACTTTAGTTCCCTGCAATCTGTTGGCACTTTGCCTATGTTGAGCAGCTCCTTGACTCTTGCCAATGCTGGCTGCAACCGGAGTGCTGCACTCCAGAAGAAATCATGCAGCAGGTGGCACTGGAACAGTTTATAATGGGGCTCCTGAAGCGGACCTCCAACTGGCTCTAGATATCAACCAACCTCCCTGAATGCGGCCATCCAGCTGGCGGAAAATCATCTATATGTCGAGGACACAGGATGGAAACATCCGCGAAGGGGACCTTTAAAAGCCCCTCCCCCATTTGCCTTCCCCCACACCTTTCCCTCATCACAACCCTGTCCCATTCCCAGGTCCCCATTTCTCAAAAGCCCAACCCTGTTCCACAAGACCATTAGCCCCTACCTATAACCATTCCCATTTCCCTGACTCAGGTCAAGTGAATACATCTGAAATATCAGGGCAGGATTGTTAGCATTGAAGACATGAGAGGCACATCAGAAAGGATTTTCCTTTGATGAAGATAAACACTGCAAAGTATACTCCATGTGCCAAACATCCTCCCCCCACTCCAACAGAGACATCTCCTATCAGTAAGTATGAAGGGGCGTTTCCTGGACTAGGGTTGCTATAGTAACCTTGTGTACCAGTGCCTGGTTCCACCAGAGGCTACTGATATTAGTTTATTCTTTGTGAGCACAGGGATGTACATTATTATCCAACTACACAGATTGAATTTCAATTGCAGTACAAAAATATAGCTTGGTGATTGGGGTTAGTGTCTCCACCCCAATCTGGGATAGGACTGGCTGGGGTTTCCGTAAATGGCAAGACTGATACCGGTGGAAGGGGCCAGACAAAGGTAATGTCTTCATTGTCCTTTTGCAGCAGCCAGGGGTAAAATGGTGATTTAGGGGAGGATCTCGCTGTCATCACTTCTGGGTGAATGCAATACCAGGTTGGCAAATGCAGTCAGAATAAGGCTAAAGACAACTGCATGAAATGCAGTCCCTGCTCACACAAACAGCCAAAGCTGTGTGTTCCCAGTGGAATTAATGAGTAAGAGGACAGAGTCAGTTCATATGTAAAAGCTTAATCGAAATAGTAGGAACAAGGGAAGGGAGAAGCAAGCGAAATTCATTATTCGACCAAAGAAATTACTTTTTTAAAATATTGTACTTGTACTTCTTTAACTACTTTCTGATAGTCTTGTTAAAGGTGTACAGTGATATTATACACAGCTGAACAGGTGTATCATGTTATAGCTGTTACTATATTGTGTATTTTAGTATGGCTGGAGCTATGTATTTACCAATCAGCATTCAGGACCGGAACTATCCATTTTCCACAATTACAGTAAAAATCCGCAACTGCTGAATTTTCTTCCCTGATAGGCACACACAAACACACACACACGCACGCACACACACACACACACAGTATTCTGAGAACATCTCCTGGAGCCCTTTAAATTGAATTATGAGAAATAAGGTAATTGTGTTCGCTTAAACATAACTTTCCACGCTTCTTGTATTTTAATGTAAAAAATGTATGTTCACATCTAGACATTAAAATAGTAGATGTGTGCAGTTAGACAAAATCTTCCTTATCAACATCTCTTTTTTGTGGCTAAACAGGGTGTGATTGGTAACGGCAAGAAAAAGCACCCAGCGTTGTTTTTGGCTGTGTTTTTCGTTTTAAGCAATTCAAAACTCTTGTGATGCAGGCTTGGCACATGAAAGTGGCTCATGTTGCATTTAAAACAGTAACCCATGCAGCATTGTCACAGGAAATAACTTGACCTTTAACAACAAAATGCGGCATTTGATTCATTTTGCTGGTTATTTCCAAAAGAGGTGTGGAGATTGATATGCTGAATGCCAATTTAGGTATAGACAGTTGAAGACCGATTGTTTTTATCTAAGAAGTTGAGGGACATGTAGACTTTTTAAAATTCCAAATTACTCACCAAATATGGGTATAGTGAAGGTGAAATCTCTGTCTACATCAACAGTTTTTGCATGTAATCAGTAAACTTTCAATCTTGTGGTATAGGTATTAGTGCCCATAAGCTGTATTCACCATTTTGCTAGTGCTGAACATGCTATCCAAGTAATTCTTAAATTCTTATCACAAAATTTCTAGCAGTTATGTATAATATATATATTTTTTTTTTAGGAAAATTGAGATGAGGACAAAAATCAATGCAGCCTCAGATTCATTACTCATTAGTTTCATGTCACAACTTGCCAGCCAACCCATTCTCCATCCCATGGTCGTGACTGCGCACAAAATTGGTCATAATGCAGACACAGAACGTGACATCAACGTTTTCATCGTTTTTCAACCATTTTTCTACAGAACAGTCCTCTTCCACAGTGTGTGGAGTGGCGTTATCTAACTTATCACCAAACAACAACATAAAACACATAAATGGCCGTGACAATCATGTAAAGCTACATAATTTCTATCCTAAATTATAGCCCTTGATTCCAAAACCAGTGCTTGAATTAAGCTAGTACTCACTGGCACGAAGTACCGGTACTTTTGCCCATATGCATACCATCACTCAATTATTGCATACCCCCTACTGGTGAATCTAGCTAAGCACAGTATTGTATTGTGCAGACTATTATTTACACAATAGTCTACACAAGTCTTGTTTTAGGCTGCAGGTTTCTATTTGATAACTCTTCCTCCCCTTTTCTTTTTGTTTCTGCCTAGTTTATGTGGCACTGTGTTCCACCATGCAAAAATCGTAGGCCTGGAAATTCTAAACAAAACAGCGTCGCAGATCAAACCATTTTTTAAAAATAGGTAAAGACTAAATCAACTGTAAACCTTTGCAGCATGATGAGGCTATTTACATGCAACACAAATAATATATACATTTTCAGACATGACAGTATTTCGATCAAATATTCCACCCCAATGGAACGCCAGTGGAGGGACCTTCTGAGCCCCCTAGGTGATGTGACATGTAACTGCATAGTTAGCAACATTACATATCACACCACATCTTAAGGGAACAGCTAGCAACCTTGCTAACGTTATTAGCTGCTTTTAAGATGCTTGCTTTAACTAAGATGCCAACGTCATTAGCTATGATAGACCTAGTTGCTTTTTACTAACCTTAACATTATGGAAGCCTAAATCTGCTGAAAATAAAGGTTGTTTGTTCTTTTAAATGCAAAACACATGCTCTTTCCAAGATGGACAGAAGCAATTAAATGCACCAGCCTATCAATACATTTACTTCTATGTTTTTTACTAGCAGCAACTGCCCACAGATTTTTTGAAACTTGAAAAACGTGTTACGTTATTTTAATAATTTCCCACTGTCTTGCATGTGATATATTGGTTCATTGAATATATTTTTGAACACTCTGATTTCTACCTCTTTTTCAGTTTTCCATGATTTTTTGTTACTTTGCCGTGACTGCTCCATGACTTTAGCCGATATTTCCAGTGACAAACACCCAGCTTTAATTATATTTCCTAGCTGCTTAATCTGTACCATTTTATGATTTCTTTCTCAGGGTGTTGAAATAGTGTGATTCTTGTTGTAAAGCATCTGTTAGTGTATCTTAGATGCCTACATCTGTGTCTCCATCTTGTTTGCGCAATGATTTAGTGATTTAATGCAAAAATCGACCCTTGTTAATTGCGAAATCTTTGTTAAATTTGATGGAATACATAATCAGCCACACTTATAATATTGCAGACTGTTATTTGCACGATGCATATGCACTAAGCAGAGAAGCACACCTTGTGATGACTCACATAGATGACATGCATACTGTGCTTCCAGTGCCTGTTTGTAAGACGCATGTTTCTGACAGAATGTGTCATATCTGCACCTGAAATCCGTCGCAAAAGGCTTAGTAAATCTGGCCCCAGTCTCTTAAATTACCACATGGCTACCCGGTATCACCACGATTTTCTTACCTTAGGTACATTCATGAATACTGTTTTTTCCTATTGTCATGCATTACATACAAGGGACTGTGTGGAAATGAATGATTTGTCACAGCTATAAAAACGGTAAGGTGTATGTCTGTGTAACATCCTCAGCCTGAGTTAAGGTGTCCGTAGGGATAGAGAAACCTTTCATACAGCATCTCCAACAATCAGCATACCCCCTGACTGCAGCCCTAATGTGTGAGCAAGTGCAGGACAGGTCAAAGGTAAATGCCCCTGTGTGTTCAGTTTGCTGTAGCGGCCTCAGCTGACAGACTGCTGAGGTCTTGGCATTGGCCTGCCCACCGTAATGCCCTCTGTGTTTATTTGTTCTGTGTCTGCTCGTCCTGCGGGTGTTACCAGTGATGGTGATTGCTCGTCGTCAGGCTGATGCGCAATAAAGGCCTCAGCTGGTGGATGTGTTCATCACTCACTCAATAGCCCATTAATACACAGCGCGCACACACACACACGCACGCCGCGCACACACATCGCATGGGCCTCTTCTCCTGATCAACCAGAGGGTGATTCTAATCAACTCCACCAGCTGCCGGCCAGCCTGCAGATGCAGGGGGAGGCCGCGAACATCAGTGCACTGCTACAGCAATATCATAAAGATGGCAAGCCTCACACCAATGTGTCCGTTTGTTTGTGGCTCGTTGAAGATAAGTATTGTGAGTTGCTTAAAGCCTAAATCAAACAATAATGTGGCTTGTATTAGTCCCAGTAATTGCCCTCGCCAACAATAAAGGAAATTATTGTTCAAGCTCAGGATGTACATGCTGAAATTGTATGGCTTAATGGTACATCTCTATACATCTTGTGATGTCAGGTGTTTACAAGCTATGACAATTGCTCTTGTGAGCACCTAAGATGAGATTCAGTTTCTGGCAAGTCCAGATATTCCAATGGAATCACTCAGTGTTGGGTGTCACAAGCAGTGCTAACATGAAGGACTTTCAATTGCAAATAATAACAGTTTCAGCAAGGCACTGTTTTAGCGAGTGAAGTGATTGTCAATTTAGAGAGACCAATGATAATGCAGCACTAAAATCCATGGTGTACATCCTACGTAAAATTATCTGCTGGGAAATATGTCTAGAGATATAGTATTGTGGATGAGGACTCTGAATTTGACTTATCTTCTCACAGCAATATTTTTATTATAAATTAAAATATTATAAGCCAATAAATTATTATTAAATTATTATATTAAGCATTACTTTCAAGGTTGATTGTAAATATTTGTTACTGTACACTCTGTACCTGCAACAAGCCTGTTTCTCTGATTTCATTTCTATGAGTCTGAGATTCTGAAGTGTAGTCATCCTAGTCTGCCTGCAGCCAGTATATCAATACTTGGAACTTGTAGGAAACTGAAAATTGCTGCTATATTCTTATTGTAAACAGCACATTCATTTGAGAGTCTGCCACATGACTCATGAGATGGTAAGATCATGCAAACACTTCCTCTTATGTAGGGCCGTGCACAGACCTTTTGATGGCAGGTGCCCAAAGTGAGAAAAAGGGCACACCGACCTATAGAAACTGTTTTATGACACCCACCCATTTTTTAAACGAAAAGGGCTCACTGGGCACTTGAGGCCAAAGTCAACCGCCCCCCCCCCCCCCTTTTCTGTTTTTATGGGCCTGCTCTTATGATGGCAAAGAGCAGTTCAGATCACTACCATACTACCAATTTCAGAAAATTGTTCTGTAGTATGTTATTTTTGTAAGTTGTCCTGTGGTTCCTTACATAGCACAAACATTACTCAAATGCTTTTTTTTTCATTTGAAGAAGGCATATGAAGATTGAATCACTGTACAAGGAAAGTTTCCATAATCCATATCGTAAGGATATAAATTGTATATTCAAAGTAGTGTGTATATCTTAGCTGAAACATTTTCAGGGCCACATAAACTGTCAGAAATTAAACTATAATACCCCAGAAATAATAATAATAATAATAATAATAATAGTAGTAGTAGTCATAGTCGTAGTGGTAGTAGTAGTATTAAAAGTATGTGCTAAGCCAGATGTACCATAAAAAAGTATTGTAAAAATTATTGACTTTCTGTGTGCTTGGTGCATCTGCAGAAATGCTTTTTTAAAAATTATATATCAAATTTAACAAGAAAAATTCAGATCAATTTATTGTTGAAACTATATAAACAATAACTGTTCAAGTCTGATGACTTCACTAAATATAAGTTGGCTGGGAATCTTGGCTGCAGGTTTTTGTTTTAGCCTGGCGATAGAACACCTAATTCAACTAAGTAACTAATCATAGCCTTCAATCAAAACCTTGATAAATAGAGTCAGTCAGTGGTTGTCTAATACAAAAACCAGTAGCCACATCGGCCCTTTTTGGATAAGACTGGACACCCCTGTGCATGTTTTCGGGGATACACAGGGCAGCTTTTCACATGTGACTCTGAGCCCAAATTCTGGCTGGTTGGTTGTAGTTTAAGCTTCTCATTGTGATGAGTTATATGGTTGGCACAGATGTTGTTCGGATCCCAGTTTTTCACTCAATTAAGGAATCCATCTTGCTGTGTTAATGATCCCATGAAAAGCTCATATCCCGCTCTTTTCATTCCCATTTTTAAGCCCATATTAACTCCACAGAAATATTTTAATCAGTCATCTTCATTTTCTCGTCTCCTGATATTCCTTTGCCGGTGAGCATTGGTATGTAAGTCAATTTTAAGTCTTGTATTTAATGGGATCAACAGTGAAAACTATGATTTTACTGCCTCAAAGAATTTTATTCTGAGGAAACATAGCTCATTATCTTTCTGTCAGAAATAATGTGTTTCTTAGTGTGTGTCTATCAATGAGTTGTGTTGTTCAAATTGAATAAATAGCTGTAAAAGCATTAGATTGGAGACTGATGTTGGAAATACATATAATGTCTGCTATGCATATTTAGAAGTTTGTAACCTGAACAATATGGAGAGCAATAGTTCACAATGTTGGGTGCCGCTTTTGTTTCAAGCTCTGTCTCTCCTTAGAGATTTGGAGCAGCAAACCCTACCTGCCTTTTTTTTCTGTTTTTTTTTTTCTCGCTAAGTGCCTCTCCTCATCTCAGTTTCAGCAAACCTCATGCATTTTTATTGCCATCTGGAGGATTCCAACAGGTCCTAACAAGGGGAGTTGCTGCTGAAATTGCTTACGGAGGAGTCAGTGTGCAAGAGTCACCGACACTCATTTCGCTGGCCAAATGCCCCGTGAGGGTAAAGCACTGTGGCAGCTAATTCTCTAAGTACGTTTGCCCGAGAGCGTCAAGGTTTGATGGGTCGTCCCAGACGCTATCTGACATTTGTCCCCAGTCAGACCGGATGCCGCATGAAAAATTCACTGAGGCGCGTTGCCCGGAGGAATAACCGTTTCTTCAGTGCGTCTCACTTGGGGGGAGCAAGGTGAGCACAACTTGAGCTTGTCACGGATGCACGGTTCTGACAAACATAAGTAGATGCTAATGGCGAAATCGTGACAGAGTAGAGTCCCACCGCCATATGGCTAATTGCCACAACAATATCTTCTGTGTTATTAATCAAGTTTTCATAGTGTGCCATGATAATTGGAATAATTAGAATCAGAGCCGGCTTAGAGTTCCTCTTCCATAGATGCAAAAATGAGACCCAGAAAGATTGCTGCTGCTTGCTGTACTTTTCATCCCCATCCCCACCCATCCCCCATCTCTTCCCATGATTCCCACTCTTCCTATCCTTCTTCCTTACTCTCTTCTTCCATGCGTCTCTCCCTTTGTTGTTTACAGTTTGGCTCTGTGGAAAAGGGAGTGGATAATTAATGAATGACTTCCCTGTTACAGGCACCCTGGTTGCTACCTGGGGTGACATGGGGCCCACGGTTAGTTAAATGAGGCCACCACATCCCCCATGGGTTATTTTTAAAGATGTAGGCACACTTAACCACTTACGCACTGTCCATTCAGTGCTGACACCACAGTGTTAAAATGACTGAGCTCTGGTTGCACCAGCTACATGTACGTCATTTATTGCACAGCTGTAACACGTATTATCATGTATTGTAGCGTGAACTTAGCTCTGAGATGTAATTTAATTGTGCTTTGAATAAACTTAGATTATCAGGCTTACATAGGTTAGATACACTTGAGTTAGATTAAGTAGGTTTTGATTCAATTATGTAACTCTGGGCATCAATTTTAAAAAGTAAAAAAAGGTTTCATAAGACTTACAGAAAAACCAAAAACTTGCAGGTCTGAATGTTCAGGACAAAGCGTGTTGAGGCTATTTTGAATCTGTGCCATATGATAACTGGCTCAGCCAAACCCTGCAGTTTACAAAGCTCTCGTTTACACAAAAACAAATATGCAATATTTGTGTGAGGATGAAGAGTTGCGTCGTGGTGCAGATCCCTGAATTTTGCAAACATTTGCATTCGCTGTGGATAAAAGTTGGGCCTGTTGATGGGAAATTGGTTTTCCGAGTGAAATGTGGTCTTTACCCACTGATGATCCTATGAGCATGATGCATCATTGACTTTGACAGTGATTTAGTTGACCCAAAAGCCAAAGCTTTACTGAACCTTGAGACTGCTTTAGCTCCACCCAGCCCTGCGGAGGGGTGGGGTGGGTTATTTAAGCTTTTATTAACAATGAAGAGGTCATGGTGACCCCTCGGTGTCTCACTCTTAAAATAATGAAAGTGTGTCTGCTGTAATATGGGGAAGCGGGGAACTCTGGGCCGTATATCGAGCGCACTGATTGGACAACGCCGGTCAGGACGTGCCCTGAGTCTGACAGAACAGTGAAGTCATGGATTTAAGGAGGGCGGTGGAGATAGAATGTACGGTCTCAGGAATACGAATGCACTGAAACTCCTTGGTCTGGAATCATTGAAGAACCAAACAAGAGGCTAAGAGTGTATTAAGAGAATATGAACAGCCCATTTCTTTTTGTTTCATTAATGAATACGTATTCAGGGGGCATATTTACAGATTGGCAAGTCATAAGGTCTGTTTACTTTTTAGATAGACAATCGATTATTAGCAAGGAACTTCAACTCATGTTTGGTTGGGTGTGGCTCAAGAAGGAATGGAGAAAAAATATTTTTGAAATTGGCTGAAAAGCAGTGAAGATATTTATGTTCTGTGTGTCTATGGGCTAACTATAGTGAAAATTGATAGAGTACATTCATTCTTTTTAAGTTCAGAAAACTAGAATCCTGACAGCTATTGTTTTGCTGAATGAACCGTATAATTATTTATTTTTTATGTGGGTTATTAAGCATTCATTATTAAAGCAAAAGTTATTCATTTAGTTTGCTTCAGTCTGAGAGACACAGTATAACTTTATATCAGTTTTCACTTGTTAATTTTTGTAGGTCTTAATAAAAACCATAGTTTTCATTGGTACTATCGAGTGGGACACTGTGTGTCCAGCACGGTGATCTATCAATGTTGCTCTCACTTCAGTCCATGACATCTGTCAACACATTGGATTCTATTGAAGGAGCCCCACTTTCTTTTCTCCTATCTGAAAACAGAGCTGTTTTCCTTGCTGTGTGAAGTTAATGGTTGAATAGCTGGAGTGCTTGTGCAGAATAAGCAGAAACCCAGGTAAACAGCTGGTGTTTCTACAAAGCAGGCGCCGGATGGCTCTTTCCCTCACTTCCGGAGAAGGTAATGTTCCCAGAACCGGGGAAAAGGCAGCTGCTTTTCTGACCATAAACCAGGGAGCTGGGGCGTTAATTGTTTCCCAGCAGAGAGGGAATTATCCAAACTGAAGCCGCCCCAAGGGAGCAGGGGAGGGGGGAGGTAAGGGGCAGATTCAGCTGGGCAAACCACTCAGAGGGAAAAGGAGATGAGGCTGGATGGTCAGACAGAGAGGAGGTGGAGAGTAACTCTTATAACCATACACATACAGTACTATTCAAAGAGGAGGACTGAGAGTTGATCAACTGCAAGGAATGTGTTGGATCTAAATATTTAAAGTAATGTTTAGTCAGTTTCTGTCCTCAAACATGCAATATACATTGATTCACTATGAAAGCAAATTTAGTTTTACAGCCGCATTTTTACATAATATGGAAGTCTTTAAGTCATATTTAATTGCCCCAAACTAAATAACTCTAAGTCAGCAGCTTTTAGAAATGTATGATTGTGAGAAAGGTTTCATGTGTAGAACAACAGTGTTCACTTGATTTTTTCAGACATGTTTTGTGCCCTGGATTTTGTTGGTCGAGGTGATCTGTAGGTTGTTCTGGGGAAGTGTATTTGGTTCAAATGAAAAGAAGCAGTGGGGCTTGAAGGGCCAAACATGTATAAATGATGCCTTTATTAGATCAGGGCTGTTTAATGATAACTGCACTGACACCAATGACATGCCTGGTCTCATCAGGCTGCCATTACAGTACAGGCAGCCAGCTGTTGAGGGCTGAGGAAGGGTAGTTTCAGAACCTGACATATATTTTACTATGTGTAAATGACAACGCCGTAATAAAGTCGTGCCTTTTGTTAATATACATGCATTAGTAGTTTATATTTATAGAGTTTGTGTATTTTTTTCAAAACTTTTGCAGGATGGCATGTTATATTTCTTTCTACTTTTCAGTACCTTTTAAACAGAACATATGAAACTAGGGCCCTAGTATTATAGATTTTTCTCTCTCTCACTCTCTCACTGCGAGAACATATTCACGATCTGAGATCTGGGATCAGTGCTCGGATCTCTTCCGTTTATTTAATTTCACCGGGAAACCGGTGATTGTGCTGAGTTGTCCGTCCCTTGTCTATACCCATGGGCAACAGCCGAGGAGAGGCAGAAGCATACAGACGCTTGTTTGTGAAATACATAAAGTTAAGTTAACGGCTCATCAAGATTATTCTGAAACTGCCGGTGATAGGTGGGAATTACCGTGATATGGTATAGGATATGTGAGAAACTCACACGTGCAGAGCCGTGTGACAGCTGGGCCCGTCTAATCAAAATATCCTCCTTGCAGAATGTTTAAATTCCCTTTGTTTGCTTTAAAATGTCTGCGTGCCTCCACATTATTCAATGAGAATTTTTTTGTCTTTGTGTGAATGCGACTGTCTGTAACAGCCTCTGCAGCATCTCCAGTGAAACCAGTCTGCAGTTGCAGCCAGATTTCTAAGGTCTACTTGTGGAAATAGAAATGTCCCTTCTTTAGTTTTTTTCATTATCTGTTTTTCTGAAGAAAAAAATTTTTTAAATCATTTACACTTGTTCATACCTAGATATTATGGTCCCTTTTAAATGTTCATTTGGGCTGTAGGTGTTATTGTTGAGCAGTGTTCACACTGCAAAACAAAAAATAAAATAAGTCAATCTTTTGAAAAGTATTTTAGTCTTATATTTAGACTTATGATCTTATTTCTTTTACTTTTTGCTGAATAAGACAAAAATACTGTGAATGAGGTAAGTTTGTCTCATTTCAAAATTTGGCAGTGGGGTAGGGAAATATCACTGTTTCAAGAAAACAGTAACTTAAAAAACCTAATATTTTCTACTTGAAAAAAAGTAAGATTTTAAGTCTAAAAGGCTAAAACACTTGTGAAGACAGACATTTTGCAGAGCAGTCTGTCCTTATGTTGTCCCACACTAAGCTTTACCTTTAAATTTGAAAATGACTCTATAATTAGGCCACTTCTTTGGTTACTTAAACATAATGGTGGTTGAAAGGAAAGGGGGGAAATCCATTATAATTTGTTCAAACAATTAATACTCACCTTAATACTAGGTAAGTAATGAATAAAGGATCACTTCCTAAAATTTGTTCTTCAAAGTTGATGACTGAGTGTGATGCAGTTATATTCCTTTCCAGCCACAATTTTGAAATGACCTGTGTGTTGCCAGTATAGCGGTTTTTGCTGGGGGCACAACATCCCTATTTGGACCAGGTGGACACCGTCTTGGTGTCCATGCTGATGTCCCTCAGTGACACCTGTGAGTTTCTTCAAAGTCCCCCACTGGAGATACTAATGTAACCAAATATATTTACAACAGATGTCACATTTTCACAGATTACACCCATCCCTTACACCCCCCATAAAGAAATCATAGGTGTCCTGAAACATGGTCTATGGACAAATTCAATGTGCAAATCATACCACCTACTGGTGAAATATGGAATTTTATCTAATCTATTACGCTTTATGCTGTGAAAATGTTTTTTAAAGTTTCAACCTAAGTTTATTATATACAAAAGTGAACAAAACAGCAAAAAGTGCAACACTGAACGATTCATAAATGTGACTATGGGAAATGATTTTGTGCAAAGTTTGTCTGGTCATGGCCAGTTCATAAATACCCTTCATGAGTGTGTTTTAAAATGTGTGTACTACCCAGATTAGTCTGTTTACAACAATACAATAACCAACAAATATAATCATAAACAG